>NC_056730.1:299651922-299951922 GCF_019279795.1 Protopterus annectens | reverse complement strand
TCCTGAGTGGTTGCAATTTGAGGGTAACACATCTGGTGTTGAGCAGCATTACCCTCAGTGTCATGTACTCTGTAATGTCTATGGAGGTGGGTTTGTCTTTTGAGCCCCGCTTAAAAAAGGCAGTATGGTGATAGCAAGTGCCTTAGCCAGTATTCAAATGTCCAAGGGTGACAGGTGCAAGCTGTCGATAGGGAAGCTACATGGCATGTCGAGCATGTCACCCCAGGCTGACAGAGACTGTATCCCCTGTGAATGACACCAATATGTTAGCCAACTGTTAAATGTGATCAGTTTGTTGGTATACTGTGACATCATACTTGGTGTGTGTAAGATGCTAAACAAGGTCAGGGTCATACTGGCCTGGGCTACATGATCAGAGAGTTCCTCTATGTATCATGTCATGTGGTCAAGGGAGGAACATCTGAGGGTGTACGCACCAGCATGGACAATGATGGAGCCAGTCCTGTACTTGCTTTGGTCTGACCTCAGTGCATGTGTTATGTTGGGGATACTGGCACCCGAGAGACAGCTCAAAGTGACTATTCCCTTGTTTGGCCTGGTGAGTGGGACGTCAGTGTGTCTGACAATAAGTGTCGCCTATTACAAGTGTATTAGGTGTGTTGTTTAGCCCGAAGAGCAGTGACTGAGTGGCACACTGACATTGTAAACTATGTGATATGTGGGTATTGTAGTGGGGTAGCAGTTGTTTGTGTGTCTGCTTTGGAGGTCTCTGCTGCTTAGGCAAAGTTTATGTAGACCCTCGGAGTATGTCTATGTGTGATAATGTGGTTTTATTGCTGTCACTATAGGTTTATGTGAGATTGATATGTGGTGTGTGTGGTTACCTTCACCACCTGATAGACTATGCCAGTCATGGGTCGAGAGAGCGTAGCCTCTTGTATGTCAATAGTGTTGCATCTATCACATATATCTGAGTTTGTTGGGAGGAGGAGAGGGTTGTCTGTGTACATGAGGCAGATGTGACATTGTGTCAAAACCACAATATTCACTAACTGGACTGGAGAGTACACACGAAACCAACCCCTGGACATGCCAGGATATTATGATGACATGCTCCGTAGCCTGATCACAAAGGATCAGTAGGGTGTTAAGTGTGTAAAAGAGTATAACAGGGATTAGTGCTCAGGTTTGTTGGTGTTTTGTAAAGAGTAGTTGAGAAGGATTCCAGACTGAATCATGACACCTCCTTCAGCTATGTCATAAATAGCAATGTACACTCATATATGTCTTGAGTCAGGGCCAACTGTACATGACTGACAATGCCGACATCCTGTCAGACAGGCCCATATAGACATACCCACCTCCCACTGACGATAGTCCCAGTCATCATACCAGGAGATATCACATGTAGAATGGCTGAACAGCTCCCCCCAAAGCCAAAAGCATGGCAGCAATTGAATTACATTGTTTCCCAATATGTGTCATGCATGAACTACAGAACAAACAGACCCTGCACCTGAACAGTCTGTTGAGCCTCACCCTCTCCACAGGACCTGGAACCGTTGAATGTGTTACAGCAACATATGGCACTCCCCACAAGTGTTGGTGCACAACACACCATGGGAAGTATAGTCCAGTAAGCCTATGAAGTCTGATCTGCAAGGCCATGGAGTCGATCATGGTTGAAGTCATAAACAGAGCTATTGGAAGCTGACAAACACACAACCCTACCAACTGTGGTATGTTCATGTGCAGATCATGGTTCCTAAACATGCTAGACTGTTTGCAAGGTAGACACCCAGGACATACATCACTGAACAGAGCTACACATGTCCCACATAGACTTTGAACAGCCCTTTATCAACATCCCTGACACATGTCGTATCCACAAAACCAACAATCTGTGCATAAATATGTGTTGACATATGAAAGAATGTCAATGTGTCCACAGATAGATCACACAAGGTAAGAATTATGGGGTCCTGCTCCAGCTGTTGACACCTGCCGACCCACATGGCACATTTCTGGGATTGCATAAAACAAAGTATACACACATTACCATGTCCAGTCTGATGATGTCAGCATCCTACAAATATAGCAGGAGAACAGAAACCACCCAGTAAAGCATATAGCGTGCCATTTTAATGCATATCTCTCTAGTATCATAACTTAGGGGTTTGAATCCTGCAAACGCTGACAGTGTGTGTCTGTGTGTGGGGGTATGTGTGTGATTTCCTTTGAGAGGAGCGCCCTTTTTGGAGACTGGGAAAACACATTAAGAGAGGTACATTCCTCTTTGGAAAGTCTGATGATGTCAGCATCCTACAAATATAGTAGGAGAAGAAAAACCACTCAGCAAAGCATATAGCACACCGTGTTAATGTGCATTTCTCTAGTATCCTAACATCGTGCGGTAGGGTTTTGAATCCTGCAAATGCTAGCAGGGTGTGCATGTGTGTGATTTCCTTTGAGAGGAGTGCCTTTTTGGAGACTGAGAAAACAAATTAAGAGAGGTACATTCCTCTTTGGAAAGTCTGATGATGTCAGCATCCTACAAATATAGCAGGAGAAGAGAGCCCACCCAGCAAAGCATATAGTGCGCCATGTTAATGCATATCTCTCTGGTATCATAACTTAGTTAGGTAGGGGTTTGAATCCTGCAATTGCTGAGTGTGTGTGAGACACAGTTGGTCAAAGCAGTGTGGGTTTTGCTTTTACTATGGTATGACATATCATGATTAAAACAGTATGTGCATTGCACACATCAGGTATCTGCGTGGCAAATAAATATGTGTACATGTGACCTCAATCAGTACATAGGTGTGAAGCCTGCATACTACATGAATACATTTGTTTCCTTTGACAGATTGTGCCACTGCTTCTCAGATCGTAGGTCACATATGTATGTATGTGACAAGCCCGGCCACTGTAGTGATCTGTGTCCAAGGTCATCTGTGCCACACACACACCCTTGACAGTTACTATAGGGTACTGTGAGTGAGGGTAAATGCCTGGGGTTTATGTCAGACATGTTCATACACAACAACAACTGGCAATAATGGACAGTCATTATAGGTGTACAACAGCCCTGTGGATATGCATTCAGGCCCCTAATGTCTTATGTGACACACCGAGGGATCCCACAATATCTATGGATGTGTGGATACCAAGGGACAGATGACATAACACGTGGCTATATGTACACATTGGTACCCAACATACATGTTGAGTGCTACCACCTATGTGGTACTGTCGGGATAGTATGTATAGTAAATGTGGATGCCTATGCCATAGTCGGCTTACTGCTATACAGCATGTATTGGACAACAGGTATCTGTCTGTATGATACCCTTGTGTAGGATATGCATCCCATCCAGGGAATGCATTGTAGGCCAATGTATGCATTTCCAGATGTGGATGGACATATCCCTAGTGTGTTTGCATGTACCTAAGAGGGCTATATGCCAAACAGGTGTGGTCTCAGGAATGGGTGGCGGTCAATACCACTGGTTACTGTTATAGTATAGTACCGGAAGGATCCAACTGTTACTGAGTTCCCTACAACTGTGTGTCATTTGTCAGGACATCATCTAATGATTGGTTATAGTGATGCTGTTGAGGTTGTGTATACTACCAGACTGCAAATCATTGACAGGTATTAACAGTATCACCCACAGCATAGTGTCAACCCATGTCATACACACATGTGTACCCATGTTAGTACATATCTGTAGTAGAATGCATACTGGCCATCAGAAGATACTATGAGATGTTAACAATGTGTAAAACAGGGTATGTCACATGTCCCATGTGTCCACTATGCATGTACATGCAGACAGTGCACACCCACCATGTTCACAGATGTACACCTGCTAATCTGTAATGCACACACCACACACATACTGTTCACTCACTAACACATGCTGGCAACACTGTACACTTCAGCCAAGTGGCACATGGGTGGACAATACATACTCAGACCTAACACTGGTATAAACAATGCTACATTGACAATCAGAGCTGTGCTGCATAATGCCTGCTCAGATATACCTACAAGGATATCATTACACTTTCCTGTTGACAACTTGCTAATATTGCTAAACTGCTATAATGTCACCCTGTGCATCAGAACCATGTTAGCCTGTTCCTGCATCAATGTTACAGATGACAGGAGGGGGCACAGGTGTCATCATATGCACAGGGTGTGTTGTTGGTTTACCAGAGCCCGACATTGACCCATCCATTTGACATGTCTGTGTGTGTGTGTGTGTGTGTGTGTGTGTGTGTGTGTGTGTGTGTGTGTGTGTGTGTGTGTGTGTGTGTGAGGGACAACAGTACAGCATGGGCCAATGTTGATGTAATGTGTGTGTGTATGTGTGAGCCCTAGTTGTTTGATTAATGTGTGTGTGTCTGCATGCACACAGCTCCACCATGTGTCTGCCATATATGGGAGGTTGTGGGACAGCCAGAGACTGTACCTGCTAGGCTGTACAGATCACTGTCTCTGGGCACGGACACGATACCAGTGCCTGGCAGGGGTGCTACGGGCAGTATTGGGTACCAACCCTGACTGGGTACTATCATCAGAGGCAGAGGTATGATGACTGGACACATGTCCCTGCTGGGACTGGCCAGAGCCATGTGCATGTGGTCTACTAGGATGGTCAATAGACAGGGCAGCCCCAGCATTGCTGGGGCTGGTACTGCCACTACGGGAGCGGCTGTGATCTGTGTGCCATCCGCGATGACTGCCAGCTTTTGCTGTTGCTGGCATGCATCCGCGTCGACATCTCACCTGTCCCGCACTGTCCTAGCTCATGGAAGACACATTGTGGGGGGCATCTATTGTCTCCCCCAACATCTATCAATGACCTCGGTGTAATTCCGGATGGCACCTGCAAGGTCACGGATGCTGTCATTGATAGTGATGTAATGGGCCCTCTGCGCCCTTAGTCCCTGTCTGGTGTACCATTCCATACGTGCCTGTGCCTGCATTACAGCCCAGAACATACTGGAGGTTGTAATACCTCTGGGGGAATATCTGCCAGGGGCAATATGACCAGTGGTGCTCCCCCGAGAACCCCTGGACATCCGCCTATGTGATACCATTCCAGGAATCCGGCTATGGCTGCTGTGAGGGGATGCAAGTGCCATGGATACCACACTCTCCTGGTCAATGCCAACTGTATGCTATCCCTTGGCTAATGCCATTGGTGATGAGGGATGTATCGGAAGTATGATTGTGTGCATAGATAGGGTTGACGCTGTGTACTGTCAATTGGTGGACCAACGACAGACTCTGTCAAACCTTCCTGTGCCAGAATATATGTCTCATCATCTCCACTATTATTGGCAGTAACTTCAGGTTCCCTGCTGCTTTCAGCCACCCCAAACTCAGCACCTGTGAGAGGAAGACAGGAAACACACTTTATAATCTGTACATGATGTTAGCACACATGCACACATGAACACATGAACACATGAACACATGAACACACAAACACATACACACATGAACACATGAACACATGAACACATGCACACAAATACATGCCTCACTACAGCACATACACACACACACACACACACACACACACACACACACACACACACACACACACACACACACACCAGCAATCCAACACATACTCAATAGTGGGGTGAAGATGGGTGACAGCATCACAAGGCAAACAGTCTCCTCACACGTGTCAGCATGCAGAATATGTGTTACTCAAGACCATGCAGTGCAAGTGTATATGGCCCTATTTAATGACATTATACATGGCTTTGATGCATGTGTGTAGTTTTTCAGTGAATGGCTACACCCTGGAACACAATGTGTACATGGACACAACATTGCTGTGCATGTATTATCAACTCTGTCCTGTGCACCATCACTCACAGGTATACATACCATGGCTGCATGTTTTATCTGTGTGACACATAGATTGCCATGTATGATTACAGTGTCTATGTCCATAGCAGATAATAGTGGGCACAGGTGTAGCACATGCATGCTATGTACACACACACAGGATGAGTGGTGCATGTAGACGTGAAGGAATCCCAATGCTCAACATGGCACTTGTACAGTGGTTATGGTGAATGTGGGACATATTGCAGATATGTCGGTGCCAGCCATGACATGGCATGCTACATGACTGAAACATTAAACACCACACATACCCAATGTGTGTCATGTGACCTGTACACCCACTAGCATTTCAGGACATATATGTGACACGTTGTGCAGATGGTAACTGCTGTGCATATTGTGTATACTGGCATATGTAAGCACACACACAACATGCTATGCATATTGTGTATAGGTGCATATGTTTGCACACACACAACACTGAGGTGCAAAGCAATGACTGCTATGTGTGGTACCATGGTCACTATAACTGGATGGGGTGTAGCACAATGTGCCATCATCATCATGCATCTTGTGGTCACTCATGGCTACTAATGTGTGACAGACCACCGTCTAGCATGCTGTACCTGAACTGCAGTGCCGTGGCTATGTTCACAATTACACAGCCACTTTGTACATGGGTGTGTGAGGTGCCCAATAGGGAGAATTGCCTAACATGACTGTGTTATGTGTTGAAGAGTGTTGCACAGCACAATGACAGGCCTCTACCCCTGAGGTACATCATGTGTGTGTGCATGACATGTGGGATACTGAAGCGTGACCTTACAGCAGGTGTGTGGTAACACCATATGTAGCATGTTTTTGTGTACTGCGTATGATAAACGTGTTATGTTGTGTACAGCTGTAGCAACAATGCCTATCCAATGTGCAGTACAGTGTTGCCAGAACTGTGTCTGATGCTCTGTGTATTGCATGTCATTGAGGCAGCTACTGACATTACTGAGCTGTGCAACATCTTACAGCAAACATGCATGGCATGCATTATGCATAGGTGCGTTATGTTTACATGGCCTACACCTCACCTATGACATGCACATTTCATTACCAATGTTGCAGTTATACCACACTCACCAGCATGGATCGTCTGCCCTTCTGTCACACCAGAGGGACCTAAGAGAATATGAGAGAGTTCGTCAGTGGCCACAACTGTGGCATTGCTACAGTGGGTATGCTAAACTACAGTAGAACAACAGTCAACAGTCACAGGTGTAGAGATAATATTCCAAATAACAGTATTGCACAACACTAGGCAGCACAACTGCTAAACACACAGTACACATCTCACGTAGACATAATCTAACAATACAGTTAACTGTAGTCTACAGATAGGGCATGTTACCTGTGAACATGCTGGGTGGCTACGGCCTCCATGACAACACATGTCACAGGTTGTTGCTGCTGTAGTCCAGGAGCCACCACGCTTAGGAGCAGCTCCTCCACTCTGGTGAGGGGGGATGAATGGCCACCCCACCACCTGTGGCAAGTTGTTGTCTTTGGATATCAGACACATGCTGCCGGGCATATCTAATTAAATCACTGCAGTGATGGTGTACCTGCTCATATGTCCAGTTATGCATGCCTATGTCATTCACCTGACGAACAAGATCCTGCCACAGTGCAGTCCGCTCCTGCTGGTGCTGGCTGCTTCGGGAAAACAACATTGTGTACTGCTGCACAAGGCTTTGCACAATCTCATCTTCCTCCACTGCTGTGTATGACGGGTTGCATTGGTGGGCCATCTGGCTGAAAAAGATATGAACAATATGTGTGAGTGAGTCCTGTGGCACACTTTAAACCTTTAACCAAAGATATCACTTTACTGACATATATACCATCCATTTGTCTGTCAGAGGTTACACACGTTCAATACCACTTATTGGTTCTCAGGCCACAACTGACTAACAGTGCCTGACGCACTCTATATATCACATCACTATACAACAGTACCCGGCACACTATTTGTGACACAATGCACAACCTCGACACAGGGGTATATATCACGCCAATGCACAAACAGAGATATCATCCATTGCAATGAATGTAAAGTACAGTTACAGTAGTACCAGTCAACCACCCAAGTCATTGATGCCATAGCCCTGCCTAACATATGTGTACAGTTGTTACTATAAGTGGCATACTGCTGTAACAGAGTATATATGTTGCTGGATACACACGTATACCCTGTAGCACACATATGAGTGCAGCCATGATACAGGCATAATTACACACACATCAGACAAACATACAATGCACCACTGTATGCCAACACAGATGAGCATTACCTGTGTACCATACAGTACTGTGTGCCACTACTTACAAACCCTTGTGCCTGAGTTTTGTCCTCTGTGCAGACTACAGGAAACACACAAGACAGTGTTTCCAAGCAATGTGAACACACACCATACTGTGCTGTTTAGGCCAACAGCTTCAGGTAGTACTACAGTTCATATGGGAGTTGGATTCACCAGCAGTACCACTCACTAAGCATACCTGTATTGCTTTAGCCTACAACGAGACACCACGGTCGTCAACAAGGAACAACGTCACATCGTATGCCATACTACTATGTCTGCCTAACAGTACAATACACATCTTTTGCTGGCGTCACAGCTAGGATAGACACTAACATGTCAGATATAACTTCACACTAACCTATCACACCTTTACAGACCTTGCACACATTTAGTGTTACACTTATTCAATGTCATATACCAGGTATTGCATTGAGTACATGTGTGAGTGCATAGTGTCATAGGTAGGTAATATGCTATTGACCCTAGGGCCTACAGCAGCCTAGCCATATGCTACCCTGGCCTTTGACACACATGTACTTTGATTTCACTTGCCCCTGCCAACCAGAACCACAGAGGGGGTTCCTGGGGTGTATTACCAATCACCCAGTCATCAGGGGTATTTATGACAACTGCTAATGAGGAGCCTTGTTTGCTATGGCTAGGTGGTCTAGTCCAGTGTATAGCATATCTCTTTGATAGGAACCTATCCCTCCAGCATGTGCTGTTTAGTGAGCTGACGAGGTTTAGGGCCCTAGAGCGTGTATTCCAGAGGGATTGTGATATGTTGCCATGGTGGTTGTCACCCAGCTATGGGTGTGACATACCTCTGTATGTCCGGCAGAGGTCACCTCTCTGTGGCCGGTATGCAATACAGTCTAGATGTGGTTTTGTGAGTCAGTCTGCATAGGGCATCTGTTTGCGGCCAGTATTACCCTTTGTGAGGTATGTCTGTGGCCTTTCCACCGGCTATAGTTGTCATATGAGGTACATACCACACAGGGCATTGTGATGAGTAGAGGGGAACACTGACCTATATTTCCCTAGATGACACACCTGTTGTCATGACACATACCACACGGACAGATTACAGGTCTAGGGTGGCACTGTCTTTATCAAAGATGTGGTTACTGTCCACCTGTGTCCCATGTTCCCTTTTCACACCTTCGGTGTTGGGTAGATCTCTACCTATGTGGTAGTTAATGGGTACAGTGTTTTGGAAAGGAGGAATGGCACTGCAGTATCAACACTTGTCTACAGTCTATGCCTTGGTCACCACACACCTGTTGCAGTACATATGGCCCCATGTCTCTCTCTCTCTCTCTCTCTATATATATATATATATATATATATATATACATATCTATACACATACATGTACACATCCATTGCTGTACACATAGATGTACATATAGGCACATGTACAGTCCACCTTTCATGGTGGGGATATCAGTTATGCGACAGTTGTGGGATGTACAGTTATGTGATTATATTGCACAGTGTTGAGCAGAATGCATGTGGGTGTCCTCGGCCCATGTAGCTTTAGCAGGCCTCACTGGCTGTAACACAGCAGATCTGACAAATCAGACCCATAGTGTTTAACCATCACATGACATATATCAGCACTGCATGCTATTTTCTATGCCACACACTACGACCTACATAGATATATGCACCTAACAACCTTCGACAGATATCTGTCCACCCTTCACTAACAGTTGCAGTATGTCCCTTGCCCTATGCACATATGCAGATACAGATAGATAAGTACTGCTGCCACACATGGATGATTTGCAGTGTGTAGAGTACTCTTCAGGAACATCTACTACATGCCAACACATACATATGAGTTACATACCTTACCTTTGTATTTCCCTGCTCCGTCTGTTACAGTTTTGTAGTTTTTTTTTTTGGTTGATTGTTTTGGGTTTTCTCCCTCTGTTTCTGTTTCTGTCTCAGTTTCTCTCTCTGTTGTCTGTGTCTATGTCTGTGTCTCTCTCTCTCGCTCTCACTCTCTTATCTCCCTGTACCTGCAATGCTATTATTGCATGTGTGGACAGGAGGTACAGCCTGCTTTTCTAGGTATCTGCACTTGTGCATGTGACAGCCTCTGCACCAGTTGCTGCCCACCATTCAGTAATTGCATGCAGCCTGCTGTGTGCTGATTGCATTACTCACTGTGATTGCAGCTCACTGCTATAAAATGCTAGGTTAGGTAGGCGTAGACCTTTCAGATTTCCAAGGTGTGGCCCATGCTTGTTTGCTCTGGACACCGTTGTGTCAGTCAGAAGGTTGGCATATGTCTCTTATCTGAAGCTAGGGTTGTAGCCAGTGATATGCATGTTGTACTCAAACCTGAATCTTGCTGCTTCCAGTGCACACTTCTCAGTGTAGACATGTACTCATCCCTCCAAATGCTAACACAGGATACATGGGACTATTACTTTATTTCTGAATTAGACATTTAACTGCCATACAAATGTGGTTAGTGCACTGTATTCCTGTGGCACATGCAGTGTTTGTGAACTGCTATACTGTAATTATTACTTTACTCACCTCTGAACAGTTTGTGGTTTGTTTGTGTTGACATTAGCACAGGCTGCTCAACACAGCTGGCCATATTTCAGTACTGAGTATGCCTACCTACACCCTGGTTTTTGCCTGAATACACAGGTGTGTTGTACCTTTGGGTAGGGGTGCAGAACTGCAAAGAGCATTTTTTATTATCATGTGAGGTTTATCTTGCTGAACATACAGGATTGATGTATACCTGTTAGTCTATCAAGGCAAGTAGTCTGTCTGCATAGCTCCCACCTGTGGACATATCCAGATGGTAGCTAGGGGTTTGCCTATTATACTTTGTCTGTGCACCACACCAGTCTTTACAGCACTGGCACATTGGCATTGTCACGGTTGGTTGCTACATCCTGTGATATTTCTGTGTTGTACTCCTACATAAGGGCATCCTTGTGGAACTCCTTCCAAAGCTATTTGCAGAGTGTGTAACAGCAGTAATGCTGATATGCCTGTGTGTTTCTGCCTCTGCCAGGCCTCAGATCCTCTCAGGTATATATTTGAACAGCCTCAGTGAAAGGTACATATACGTTAGATACACCTGCAATATATTATAAACATATTGCAGCTGAGACTTTCTTGGGAATCAGAGCATATGTATACCTACACCTTTTCTGATGTGCAAGCAGTGTCTACTCTCACCTATTGACATTATTCATTATGTGTGATTCCACACTTGTCTGCCTAAAGTTAGTACTTTCCAGAGTGATTCAGTGAGGCACAGCTAACATTTGCTTACAAATCAGGGACATCCCTGTAAAGCAGTCACAGTTGTGGTGTCTGGCCTCTGCCCTATTCAACTTTGCCAGTATTTATCCTGGTCTGATACTGTGTGCTGTTTGTAAGGTGCTACTGTAACATTATTCCCTGCTTGGATGGCTGGTTCTCTTTTAACAATCATGTCGTGCAATTCCACAACAACTGCTGGTAAAGACCCACAGAACATGATTTGTGTTATATCATTCCTAATTTCCATTTCCATTCCCTCATTGTAATGCATGATATATTTATGTCAGCACCAAGTTATTTGTATATCTGCTGTGGCTTAGTGGTAATTCATGCAGTCTATTGTGTCAATGGTCTGGGGTTCGAGAGTGGCAGAGGTCTTTTCTTTTGTTGCTGAGCAGAACAAGGGCCCTTCCATAGAGTGAATAAGGCACTTTTAAGCAGTTGTAAGTGGGTTTGCGTGGATTTGAGTGACGCTTAGCGACACTTAGCTAAGTGCACACATGCGCACACTCGCTTAAAACCACTTACTACTGCTTAAAAGTGCTTACTCCCACTAACCCCCGCGCTAATTTCTTTTAAAGAAAAGAAAATGGGGAGATAGGACAGTGGTGAAAAAGGCGGCACAAAGAGGGACAGACAGTAGGTAAACAAGCTTGGGATGTGCAGGATGGGTGTAGGGAAGGTCCATAGCTGCCCGTTTCTTTACCAGCAACAGCTGTGCATATGCAATAAATTTGGAGTGGAATTTGAAACCATCCACCCCTGGGAGAGGGGTGAGGACAACAAAGTATGTTGTACTGCCAATTATAATTATCAGTTTACATGTCCAATGGACATGTGTGCAAAATGGGCAGCTATGTATGGGGCATAATTTTTTTGTGGGTACAGATTGCCCTTTTTTTTTTTTTTTGAGGTGAGAGTGGAAAGTGAGGTAAAGGAAGTAGGTATGTTCGGGGAGGTAGGTTGGGGAGGTAAACAGACAAGACAGAAAAGACACATACAGAGGCAGTGTATGACACATGGGGTGGGTGAACACAAATGATGGGGTCGGATGTTTGGAAATCGCAAGCCGATGAGCCCACAGATGGTAACAGTGGAACTGAGATTCCCCACCCATGGGCAGTCACCACTGCACCTTCACAGCCCTGAGGGTGGCTGTGCTGGGGGCTGTGTAGGATGGGCAGGCTCACCTGTGAGATGTGCCACTCTCGCCTCAAGCTGGTGTAGGGGATCAGCGACTGAACACTGGATCTCCCTACGCATCACAGCCTGGACCCTTCGAAGGGTGACAGGTGGCCCTTCTCTGCCCACGCTTGCACAGGGGGATGAGCCCCATCCCCTGCAGCACGTCCACCCAAAGGTGGCACAGGACCAACGGAGGAGGGGTGCCTGGGCTGGGCACCAGACCTGCTGGTGCTAGGTGCACTCGCCAGCTGAGGAGGGACAGGTGGGTTCGCTGGGACCAGCCTTCCCATATATTCTGTGGCTAGGTGTGTTTAATTACAACATAAACAACAGCATTCCAGATTAGTTGTAAAAGCATGCAGTAATATTCCCATTAACCCAACACACCAAGATTCCAACAGTTGAACAGCAAGCATAACACATGCATATATTGAACGACAGTGGATATTCCAGCAGCATGCAGGGATGCTTGGTAGCAACAGGCCACCATGATTGTGGTCTTTGAACAGGGCACATGCATCAATGTGAATACAAATATTTATAGAACAATAGGACATATGTCCCAACAAATATTTAAGATTACACATACCCATTGAGGTGTGGAATTGCATGGTTTATGCACATACAGTAGGGTGTAGAAAAAAACCTTGATTAACATCTTATAATTACTTTTAGTCTACACTACATTCCTAGTGACTGCAAGTGTATATCCCCTACATGTATTATTACACTTGCCACCATGCATTAGGTTGTGTAATGGCTTTGGCTAGTTCAATATATGCCTGAACTATATCTGACAGACTAACTGTCCAAGATGCAGATGTTACTGCTACATATTCCTTGATTGCATTTATATTTCTTTATCTACATATCTGGATGTTTTCACATGACATTTTCACTTCGATTTGTACAGAACCCTGCATTTCTTGACACACACTCACCTTTCTGGGGAACCAATTAACATGCTACTCATGTGCCAAATTTACTTATGCATGCCAGCCAGTAACTGACTGTTGAGGACTGTATATATGCTTCACAGCTACTAGCACTTCCATCACCCACCTTATATGGGACTGCACAACTCTGGGTTGCCAGCACTTTTTAAAACAGTACTATTTGTATAATGCAAGGGTACAACAACATTTCAAACTAAGTGACACAGACACACTCTGGGTTTTAGACCTTTATTAATGACATTACACACTTTTCCACAGGCTCACTCCTTTATTTGTTATAATGGTGCATATGGAAGACTCAGGAACCTCACATGGCCTTCCTGAAAACATTGGAGGGGATAAATGTATCTCCAAATACCATCATACTAGGTGACTTTAACTACCCTAATATAGACTGGGAACACTACTCAAGCCCGAACACTCTAACCCAAAGATTCCTGGAGTTCATAAACTCAAATGCCATGGAACAACTAGTCACCATCCCCACAAGAGGAGAAAACATACTTGATCTCATCATCACGAACATGGGATCAAAATGTTCAACACCGGAAGTATACCCCTCACTGGTGAGATCAGATCATAAACTAATCTCGCTGGAGGTCCTCATCCCGCCCACCTGAAACAAAAAGACCACAGTGAAAAACTTCTCAAAAGCCGATTTCACACTTCTAAAACTAGTGTGGTCTCCTTTAAGGCCCCTGAGCCAGTGGTAAACATTACTCAAACTGCTGAATCACTTACAAATGCCTTCTACCAGCACCTAAAGGACTGCATGGATCAGGCAATCCCAAACAAAACTAAGACTCTCTGTACCAAAGGCAAGCGTCCAGTCTGGTGGACCCCAGCCATAAACAAGCTCTACAACAAAAGGAGGAAGCTACTACAAGATAGAGCAAAATCCTTGAAAGGTAAGACACCTTTGATCATTATAAGTAAAAACTAAGAGCTCTCATAAAATCATCCAAGGCAAATTTTGAGAGAAAAATCGCCAAGGACTCTAAAGAGAATCATAAGGCCTTCTTTAGCTATGTTAGAAACCTAGGAGGAAACTCCCAGATATGCTCAGAATTAGTTCAAAATGATGTGAAAATTACTGAACCTACACACATTGCCAACATACTGGCTGACAGGTTCAGTGCAAACTTCTCCCCTCCCCAAAGGAGAGATATCTATTCCAGAGGATTGTAGCCCCCAAACATCTCCAACGCCCAGGTGAGAACTGCCCTCACTAAGGCAAAAACACAGCATCCATGGGACCGGATGGTGTCCCGGCTGTGTGCTTCATGAACTCAATGAGGAATTAAACCCACAGTTAGGACAGCTGTTTAATCTTAGCCTCACCTCAGGATACGTACCAAGGAGTGGCGCACGGCGACTGTGGTCCCACTTCATAAGGGCGGTGCCTCCACAGACCCTGGAAATTACCGCCCATTAGCTTGTCAAGCCTTATCTGCAAAGCCATGGAGAGGATCATAATGGAACTCATAAATAAAGACATAGGGAACTTGCAGACTTTGGATCCAACTCAGTTTGGCTTTGTCAAAGGCAGATCCTGCCTCTTAAACTTGGTTGACTTTTTCGAGACAGTCACCAAGGCCATTGATGAGGGAAAGGCAGTCCATACAGCCTACCTCGACCTGGCAAAGGCCTTCACACAATACCCCACTCAGGCATCATCGAAAAACTCATCAGCTTGAATGTAAACCCATACATCACAAGATGGGTTGCAAACTGGCTAAGTGACAGAACCCACAGGGTCAGAGTTGCTGGAGCCATGTCAGACTCAAAGCCTGTCACAAGTGGTGTCCCACAGGGCTCAGTCCTGGGTCCACTCTTGTTCGGCATCTACTTTTCTGAAGTACAAGCAAACACAGGAGGGTTATGGCTGACAAAGATTGCAGATGACTGCAAACTGGGCCATAGTCGAAAACACATCTGACACAGATATCCTCCAGAAGGGCCTCACAGAAATGGATAACTGGTGCCAGAGCCATGGCCTGAAGTTAAACGCCAAAAATGCATAGTCATACCCTTTGGGAAAAACAAGGCTACCCTAGCTACCATATAGGTGGCAATCCACTGAGCACAGAAAAAGTCATCAGAGATCTGGGGACCCAGGTTGACAGTAGCCTTCGTTTGACACTCATGTTGCTAAAGTAGTTAGGAAAACCTTCTATATCACCCACCTGATCATGAAGGGATTCACATCTAGATCAAGGGAGGTCATCGTCCCCTGTACTCATCACTTATTAGACCTATGATTGAGTACAATGCCCGTTCGAATGTATCTGACCAGACACCTGCTGCAGCTTGAAAGGCCCCAAAAGTTCCTCACCAAAAGGATAAAGGGTCTCAAAATATGTCTTATGCTGCCCGACTGAAAGAACTCCAGCTCTATTCAGTCTCATACCGCTTGCTCAGAGGTGACCTGTGCCTGACATATAAGGCCATGTCAAACCCAGATTTGATGAATATGCTTCACCTCAAAAAATCTAGCTCCCTCAGAACCACAAGGGCGGGAGACTTAAACCTTGGCACGGTTATAAATAGAACGTGCTGGAGGGACAGATTCATCACCCAGAGACTCCCTATGCTGTGGAACAAAATCCCGGTACATGTGAGGCAGAGCACCTCTCTGGTCTTGTTCAAGAGGAATCTTGACCAATGGATGGGAGATTGCAGATATACCCCAGGGATTACTTCAGCGTCACTGCTTGACAGAGGCACAGCAAAATGATAGGCATAGTTTTTATTCAAACTAAAGGGGTGGCGAAAGCCACATAACTATGGGCTAGGCTTATAAATGCCCTTGGGCAGATAGCCTAGTATGAACCTATGAACCTATGAACCTATGAACATATTCAATTCATATTATACCTTTATTAATAGGTTAGAACACTCTTTTTCAGGCTCACTCACTTATTTTATATGACAGTACCTGCAGAGATATTATTCCGACATATGTTACCTTTCTTAATGGGTTACTACACTCTTTTTCTGGCTCTCTGACTTTTTTTATCTGACAGTACATGCAGTGGACTTATTCAGGCCATTTTATGGCTGTATTATTGCACTACAACACTTTATTTCATGTTCTCTCCCCTATTTTACATAACAATACATGCAAAATTAATAACTAACCTGCCTGGTGGTGCAGCCTTAGCAGCCTATCTGCATAGGCTTGCTGATTCGCAGCACGGTCACATGCAGCTGTAAAGTAAATAAAGGGGTATTGAGACATACCTATCCATTATACAGAATCAATTATCAGTCCTTACATACTGCATTCCATGGCTACCTACTCAGTTGTGGGGCATCCTGCATCCCACGGGACTCCTGTATCCATTGGTTCAGGCAGTTCTGCTTCCATCTCTTCAGGACTGCATGGTGGTGATGGACCTGCTCACCAGTCCGAGGAACGCCTGTGACACGCCTGTGACACTGGTGAGGTCATGAGCTAACCGGTTCCAAGCCTCTGCCTTGTACTCCATCCCTTGGAACTGGCCCTGCAGGAGTCTTGACTCATGACGGTGAACAAGGAGCCAAACCATGTATTTTGACTCCTCGATGCCCCAACATTGCACTCGGAAGCGTGTACCCTCTCCAGCACCAGCCATTCTAACTGCAGATGTGAGCTACAATTAGTTATGGTGAGTATTCCCGCCTATGGGGCTTAAATATGCCGCATTTCCCACACTTATTTGTGATTGGCCATTTTTGAAAATTCTCGGCTGACTGCAGACCTGCTTAGTAATGGTTAATCTACCATTACTAAGTAAATGTATGTTAACAGTGGCACTTTGGGCAACTCTATTGCACTGGGTAAAGCACTCTTAAACTTTGGGCACCTCTATTACACTGGATAAAGTGCTATTAAACTATGGGCAACTCTATTGCGCTGGGTAAAGCGCTGCTTAACTGCAAGCAATTATATATCAGGATCTTTTAAAAATATATAATTTGATCACTGATACATTGGCCATTTCACTGCATTTTACTAATATATTAATCATATTTGTCAGGTATTATTCCATATACTGATTTAAAACATAAATGAGAAGGGGAGTGGTGGGACTCAACCGTAAATGCCTCTTCTTTGTCAGAATGCTCTTCCATTACGCTATTGCTATTTGGTGTGATTTGCATAAACATTTTCTTTCTTATGCTCTTCCATGTCTGAATTGCTAACTGCAGCTAAGCCAAGGGCACACCCGCGCACACACGCGCAAATACGGGCAGCTATTTCTGGAATTTAAAAAAAAAAATAAATTAATGTTTTACTTTTTATAACTGTGATGGGGGGTTACAATGTAGGGAGTGTGGTGTTGGGTGCAAGGACATTTGAGCTGACTCGCTCTTGTGTAATTTAATTTTACTTTTCCAAACCTTGCAGGGGCATGGACATTTAGACTGCTCGGCAGTCGGACATGCCCCCTGCTTTCATACACGGTCCGTGTAAGACTTACGGTTGAGTCAGCATGCCCTCATGAATATTCATGGCACACTGATGTCATACCGTTCAACTGCAGCCTCCGAGTAAGACTTATTAAGTCTTACACGGAGGATTTGTGAATCCGGGGGATATTCTATTACTTTTCTTTTTATATGGCACATTTCCTTTTACTGGCAATTTATTTCTTACCAGTCTCTGCAAAAAGTCTTGGCATTCTACTTTCTGATTACACAATTTTCTTCTTATTTTGATGGCTTTAATTTTTAATCTGTTAAATGTTCCCATGGTTTGACATAGTAATGTTTTATCATTACATTCTTATACCATTCTTTTCTATCTTTTTCTATATCATCAATTTATGTTTTTTATTTTCCACAAAAATATTTTTTCTTGGTAACATTTTATTTCTTCAGTTATACACTTTTTTTCTATTTTACTCTTTTTTTACCATATCACAAAATGTATCATACTTATATTTATACAATTATACTACTAATCTCTCATCTTTTCATTTATCCACTTTAATACTTTGCACAAATTTAATGACACAGTACATACCTGTGGGTTAATTAACCTGTAACCCCCATTCTTCTTTATTAACATACAAAATTCTTCTTTTTACTGGGTTTAATCTAGAACTGCATATAAATGAAAAAAAATATTTCTAATAATTTCTTTTCAGATACTGTTGGCAATAAAACATACTTGTAAGTATGCTATTTTTCCCATCAGTACTGAATTTATCAAATACTCATTTATTTCTGAGTGATAATTTATATGTTCTCCAGAATAGACAGATTTGTTTTATTTCTTCTATTGTTTTTCCCACTGGATTCTACTTATATCTTTATTTCAAAATGTTATACCTAAAACAAAAATTTAATTCATTTTAAAATATATACCCTCTGTTTTTACTACATCATATAAACCTTTACTTTTCTCTTAAAGCCATTCCTATCACATCTAGAAACACATTTGTGCAAATTATTACTTCTTTCTCCCAAATTTTTACATTTTGCTATTATTATACTGTCATCTACATATGTTAACAAAAACTGGAATTCTTAACCCTTCACATATTATATACCCCTCCTCCTTCATTTTGTGATTTATTTCACATACTATCACATTCATAACTAAAGAATATACAGCTCATTGGACAACCCTGTCTTACACCAGCCATTTACAAGTATTTTTACTTTATTATTACTATACGCTAAACTTGGCATCAAGGTTGAATCACACTATAAGCTCCATACTCAAAATGGGAAAATAATAGAATATTAATAATGCCAAAAAACAATTTTATTACTAAAAACAGGTTAAGCACTTTAATAGAAATGAGGGAGGTTTTTTATTATTAAGTTACAGTCTAATATTCCACCAGGGATCAATGAACATGTATTACTTTTACCAGTTCTTATGAAGAGAACATTGGATTTTAAATAATCCATTCTTTAAATTATTATTTTATAAACAAAGTTTTCAGGCAATTAATATTTTCAGTTTCAGCAGAATATTTATGTTCTTGATGGAATCCATTGGTTACTTTGTTTTAATGGTAGTTTTGTTTTAAAAGAAAGAGTTAGTACCCCAGATTCACTAATCCTCCGTGTAATACTTAATAAGTCTTACTCGGAGGCTGCAGTTGAACGGTATGACATCAGCGGGCCATGAATATGCATGAGGGCATGCTGACTCAACCGTAAGTCTTACATGGACCATGTAAGAAAGCAGGGGGCGTGTCCGACTGCCAAACAGTCTAAATGTCCATGCCCCTGCAAGTGTTTTAAAACTAAACAAAGCACACACAAAGAGCAAGTCCGCTCAAATGTCCCTGCACCCAACACCACACTCCCTGATATTGTAAACCCCTATCACAGTTCTAAAATGCAAAACATTAAATATATTTTTTTAAATCCCCAAAATAGCTGCCCGTATTTGATGGTGTGCCCATTGCTTAGCTAGAGTTAGCAATTCTGACATGGAAGAGCATAAGAAAGAATGTTTATGCAAATCACACCAAATAGCAATAGCGTAATGGTAAAGCATTCACACAAAGAAGAGGCATTTACGGTTCAAGTCCCACCACTCCCCGTCGTATTTATTTTTTAAATCAGTATATGAAATAATACCTGACAAATATGTTTAAACATTACTAAAGAGCAGTGAAATGGCCAATGTATCAGTGAACAAAATAAATATTTTAAAGGATCCTGATATAAAATTGCCTGCAGTTAAGCAGCGCTTCACCCAGCGCAATATAGTTACCCATAGTTTAATAGCACTTTACCTAGCGCAATAGAATTGCCCATTAAATATGTTAAGTGAAGATACTTATGAAGAAAGTAGTTTAAATCAGGTACATATAGCATATTTAAAAATTGATTTATTAATAGAAGATTTATTAATGCAGGGTCAAATCGATGAGACTGAATATCAGTTTTTAAGAAATGAATACCCAATGGTTAGCAACATTTTTGGAATTCCAAAAATACATAAAGGACTGGTCAACATTAAATTTAGGCCAACAGTAGATGGAAAAAGAAGCAAAACATGTTTTATTAGTAAATTTTTGGATTTCCATCTACAAAAAGGAATAAAGAAATTTGATTATATTACAAAAGATTCATGGAATTTTTTGGAGAAGTTTAAAACAGTTAGAATTAGTGAAAACACAGTATTGCTTACCATTGATGTATGCAACTTGTTTTCGGTAATTCTGAGTGAGTTAGGCTTAGAATGGCTTGAACATCAATTATTTTTAACAGGGATGTATGATCAAGATCGCATCAATGTGTTTATTTCCCTAATGGAGGTTGTATTAAATAACTACATTTTTTTGAAGGCCATTACTTTAAACAAATTATAGGAGTAGCAATGGGGGCAGCATGTGCCCCCATATATGCTAATTATGTAATGTCCTATTGGGAACAGCAATATGTGTTCACTAGTGAATTCCAACCATACATTCAACACTATACCCGTTTTTTAGATGGTATTTTTATTATATGGGAAGGTAGTGTTGAAAGAATTGAAATGTTTATGGATTATATAAACAACACAGTGCAATTTTTTGAAATTTATATATGCGTACAGTAAAGATAAATTATCTTATTTGGATGTACAGTTGAAAGTTGACAAAAAACAGAAACTTTTAACTTCTGGTATATATAGAAAGCCCACACTCTCAAATCCATACCTAAATTACCTAAATTACCTAAATTACCAAAGCTGACATCCTAACCATCGGAAAAGGCTATAGTTAAAGGTCAGATGGTTAGGGCGGCCAGAATGGTTAGTAATGAACAATAATTTTTAAATTAAGTGTAATTTATAAAAGGTATGTTTATTAAGAGAGGATACCCCACAATGTTGTGTGAATCCATTGGTAATGAAGTGAAGCGGAAAAGAAATAATGGCATTTATAGGGCTTTATTAAATATGAGTAATAGTGAGAATATTTCACAGAATAATAATAATGACATCAATAAATGCATTAATAATAGTGGAAAAATAAGTAATTCTATAGGAAACAAAGAGGATGTCATTATACAGAATACTAAAGAAAATTGTGGAATAAATGTTTTGGATATTTATTTCATCACGACTTATTCTTATGAGTCTCAGTATATAGTAGACATTATACATACATTATACATAATACAAAATAATAATTGGAAATTGTTAAGATTTGATGGTATGGTATGGAATAAATTAAGTCATTCACCTAAAAATGTATATAGAAAAGGGAAATCTTTTAAACAATTGTTTGAAAGTAATAGTTGGAGTATGGCTGAAACTAATTATACAAATAGAGTTAAAGGTAATTTTAAATGTGGAAGATGTAGTATGTGCCAGTATATTATGCCGACAGATTCAAAAATAGTGGTGGCTGATATGAGCATCAATTTGTATGGGCATTATGACTGTGGCACAAAAAAATGTTGTTTATTTAGCAAAATGTTGTTAATGTTTAGCATTTTATGTTGGAAAACTTGTAGAACATTTAAAGAAAGAATTAGTGAACATATTATGGATATTAAACACATGAGAAAAACTAATGCTTTAGTGAGACATATTGAACAATATAATGGTCACCAGTTTAAATTTTGTGTGATACAACATATTAATAAAGATAGTCAAGGTGGAATTTTAGATGTTCACCTTGCTATATGCGAAATGAAATGGCAGTTGACATTAAATGCTACAGTGTTTCCAGGCATAAATGATAACATAAGTATTGCTCCTATATTAAAATTGAAACATATTAAGGGATAATTAAAAACATTTTAGAGTATGTTTCATTATAAGTTACATTGTTGTGTTTTTTATGCATGTTTTTTTATGTATGGTATTTTAATGTTTTTAAATATTTTGTATTTTGGGTATGCTTGGGGCAAATTGAATTAATTGAGATCAATTAAGATCATTTATCCAATTTATACAAGTGTATTTAATGCTGAGTGCTTTTACAATTCCTTGTTCTGAAGAAGTCTGTAATAAAGTCAAAACTTAGGTCACAATCATTGTGCGTGTGGTTATACCAACTTGCAGGTCTTAAGTCTGGACTATTTCATTGCTTTTGTGCCTTTTAATATTTACAAGGTTTCAAATTTCACTCCAAATTCATTGCACATGCACAGCAGCTATGGACCTTCCCTACACCCGTCCTGCACATCCCGAGCTTGTTTACCTACTGTGTGTCCCTCTTTGTGCCCCGTTTTTCACCACTTTCTTATCTCCCCATTTTCTTTTCTTTAAAAGAAATTAGCACGGGGGTTAGCGGGAGTAAGCACTTTTAAGCAGTAGTAAGCAGGATTAAGCAAGTGTGCGCATGTGTACGCTTAGCTAAGCCTCGCTAAGCGTCATGCAAACCCACTTACAACTGCTTAAAAGTGCTTTAGTCACTCTATGGCAGGGCCATTGTTCTGCTCAGCAGCAAAAGAAAAGATCTCTGCCAGTCTCGAACCCCAGACCATTGACACAACAGACTGTATGAATTACCACTAAGCCACAGCAGATATACAAATAACTTCGTTCTGAAATAAATACATCATGCATTACAATGAGGGCATGTAAATGAAAATTAGGAATGGTATAACACTAATCCTTTTCTGTGGGTCTTTACCAGCAGTGGTTGTGGAATTGCATGACATGACCGTGAAAAGAGAACCAGCCGTGCTAGTAGGGAATAATGTTACAGTAGCACCTTACAAATCCCACACAGTATCAGAGCAGGATAAACACTGGCATATTTGAATAGGTCAGAGGCCAGACCTCCCAACTGTGACTGATTTACAGGGATGTCCCTGATTTGCAAACAAATGTTAGCTGTGCCCCTCTGACTCCCTGTGAAATGTACTAACAGTAGGCAGAAAGGTAGGGAATCTCACTTAATGAAAAATGTCAATAAGTGAGAGTAGACATTGCTTGCACATCAGAAAAGGTGTAGTAATACATATGCTCCGAATCCCCCAAAGTCTCAACAGCAAAATATCTGAAATATATCACAGGTGTATCCCACTTATATGTAGCTTTCCCTGAGGCTGTTCAAATATTTACCTGAGAGTATCTGAGGCCTGGAAGTGTCAAAAACACACAGACATATCAGCTTCTCTGCTATTACACACTCAGCAAATAGCTGTAGAATTAATTCCACAAGCATACCCGTATGTAGGGTTCCACCACAGAAATATCAAAGGATGTAGCCATGTACTCCTAGCAACCACCTGTGACAATGCCATTGTTCAGGTGCTGAAAAAACTGGTGTGGTGCACAGTCAAAGGATACTAGGCTAACCTCTGTCTACCATCTGGATATGTCCACAGGCGGGAGCTACTGAGACAGACTACTAGCCTTTATAGACTAACAGGTACACAGCAACTCTGCATGTTCAGCAAGATAAACAGCACACGATAATAAATAATGCTCTCCGCAGTTCTGCACCCCTACCCAAAAGTACCATATACTGTGTAGTCAGGCACACCCACGGGTGTAGGTAGGCATACACAGTACTGAAATATGTCCAGTTGCCCTGAGCAGACTGTGCTAATGTCAACACAAACAAGCCACAAACTGTTCAGAAGTGAGTAACGTACTAATGACAGATATAGATATATATATACATATATAGATATATAAATATATATATATATATATATATATATATATATAGATAGATAGATAGATAGATATAGATATATACATATATACATATATATATATATATATATATATATATATATATATATATATATATATATATATATATATATATACACACACACATATATATAGATATATATGGATATATATATATATATATATATATATATATATATATATATATATATAGATAGATAGATATGGATATATATGGATATGTACAGATATGTATAGATATCTAAAGCTATGTATAGATATGTATAGATATGTATATGTATATATATATATATATATATATATATATATATATATATATATATAGAGAGAGAGAGAGAGGGGGGGGGAGACACGGGGTCATACATACTGCAACAGGTGCCTGTTGACCAAGGCATGGACTGAACACCAGTGTTGGTACTGCAGTGCCATACCCCATTCCAAAACACTTTACCCAGTAACTACCACATAGGTGGTAGCCTGCCTAACACTGAAGGTGTCAGAAGGGAACATGGGACACAGGTGGACAGTAGCCTCCCATTTGACAATCACAGTGCCACACTGGTCTTGTAATCTGTCTACATGGTACATGTCATCACACAAGGTGTGTCATCTAGGGAAATATAGGTCAGTGTTCCCCTCTACTCATCACAATGCCCCATGTGGTATGTACCTCACATGACAACTACAGCAAGTGGAAAGGCCACACACATACCTCACAAAGAGTAATACTGCCCTCAAACACATGCCCTATGCAGACTGACTCACAAAATCACAGCTAGAGTGTGTTGCATACTGCCCACCCAGAGGTTGCCTCTGCCGGACATACAGAGGTATGTCACACCCATAGCAGTCGGCCAACCACCATGTTAACACCTCACAATCCCTCTGGGCTACATGACCTAGGGCCCTAATCCTCGTCACCTCACTAAACAGCACATGCTGGAGGTACAGGTTCCTATCCACAAATATGCCATACTCTGGACTAAACCACCCAGCATTAACAAACAAGGCTCCTCATGGAGGCCGGAGCCACCCAGCATGATGACATGGAGCGTGCAGACAATATGCCCTAGCTGTAGACTACTGTTACCTGTATTGTTAGAATATGCATATGTGAGATGTGTACTGTGTGTTCAGCAGTTGTGCTGCCTATTGTGTGCAATACTGATATTTGGAATAGTATCAGTACACCTGTGACTGTTGACTGTTGTTCTACTGTAGTTTAGCACACTCACAGTAGCAATGCCACAGTTGTGGCCACTGACAAACTGTGTCATATTCTTGTAGGTCCCTCTGGTGTGACAGCAGGG
The DNA here is from genome assembly GCF_019279795.1 of Protopterus annectens. Taxonomy (NCBI): domain Eukaryota; kingdom Metazoa; phylum Chordata; order Ceratodontiformes; family Protopteridae; genus Protopterus; species Protopterus annectens. Next base: position 299,926,363 of record NC_056730.1, on the reverse strand, counting down.
CAGATGATACATGCTGGTGAGTGTGTTAACACTTTAATATTGGTAATGACATGTGCATGTCATAGGTGAGGTGTAGGCCATGTACACGTAACACACCTACGCATAATGCATGCTGTGCATGTTTGCGGTGAGACATTAAAAATCTCAGTAAAGTCAGTGGCTGCCTCAATCACATACAATGAACAGAGCAGCAGACACATTTGTGGCAACACTGTACTGCACATTGGATATGCATAGTTGCTACAGCTGTAATCAACAGAACATGTTTATCATACGCAGTACATGAAAACATGCTACATTTGGCATTACCACACACCCGCTGTAAGGTCACACTTCAGTATCCCACATGTCATGCACACACACATGATGTACCTCAGGGGTAGAGGCCTATCATGGGGCTGTGCAACACTCTGCAACACATAACACAGTCATGTTAGGCAATGCTCCCTACTGGACACCTCACACACCCATGTACAAAGTGGCTGTGCAATTGTGAACATAGCCACAACACTGCAGTTCAGGTACACCATGCTAGGCGGTGGTCTTGCACACATTAGTAGCTGTGAGTGACCACAAGAGGCATGATGATGATGGTACAGGATGCTACACCCCATCCAGTTACAGTGACCACAGTACTACTCACAGCAGTCATTGCTGTGCACCTCAATGTTGTGTGCGTGCAAACATATGCAACTATACACAATATGCATAGCATGTTATGTGTTTGCTTACATATGTCAGTATACACAATATGCACAGCAGTCACCATCTGAACAAAGTGTCACAGATATGTCCTGGAATGCTAGTGGATGTATAGGTCATATGACACACATCGGGTATGTGTGGTGTTTAATGTTGTAGTTGTGTAGCATACCATGCGATGGCTGGCACCAACATATCTGCAATATATCCCACACTTACCATAACCACTGTACACTGGCCATATCGAGCATTGGGATTCCTTTACATCAACATGCACCACACATCCCGTGTGTGTACATAGCATGCATGTGCTACACCTGTGCCCACTATTATCTGCTATGGACAGAGTCACTGTACTCAGACATGGAAATCTATGTGTCACACAGATAACACATGCAGCCATGGCATGTATACCTGTGAGTGATGGTGCACAGGGCATTGCAGAGCTGATAATACTTGCACAGCAATGTTGTGTCCATGTACACATTGTGTTCCAGGGTGTAGCCAATCACTGAACAACTACACAGTTGCATCAAAGCCATGTACACTGCCATGAAATAGGGGTGTCTACACTTGCACTGCATGGTCTTGTGCAACACATATTCTGCATGTTGACATGTGTTTGGTGACTGTTTGCCTTGTGATACTGACACCCTCCTTCACCCACTATAAAGTATGTGTTGGATTGCTGGTGTGTGTGTGTATGTGCTGTAGTGAGGAGTGTATATGTGTGCATGTGTGCATGTGTGCATGTGTTCATGTGTGCATGTGTGCATGTGTTCATGTTCATGTGTGCATGTGTTCATGTGTGCATGTGTGCATGCATCATGTGCAGACTGTAAAGTGTGTTTCCTGTCTTCCTCTCACAGGCGCTGAGTTAGGGGTGGCCGAAAGCAGCAGGGAACCTGAAGCCACTGCCACGAATAGTGGTGATGATGAGACATGTATTCTGGCACAGGAAGGATTGACAGGGTCTGTCATTGGTCGGCCAGTCGACAGTACACAGCTTTCAACCCCATCTATGTGCACACTCATACTGTCAATACATCCCTCATCAACAATGGTCATAGGCAAGGGACAGCATACAGTTGGCATTGACCAAGAGAGTGTGGTATCCATAGCACTTGCATCCCCTCACAGCAGCCAAAGCCAGATTCCTGGAATGGTACCACATAGGTGGAGGTCCAGGGGTTCTCGCGGGAGCACCGCTGGTCATATTACCCCTGGCAGACGTGCCCTCACAGGTCTTACAATGTCCAGTATGTTCCGGGCTGTAATGCAGGCTCAGGCACATATGGAACGGAACACCAGACAGGGACTTAGGGTGCAGAGGGCCCATTACACCGCTATCAATTACAGCATCCGTGACCTTGCCGATGCCATCCGGAATTACACTGAGATCATTGATAGACATTGGGGGGAGACAGTAGATGCCCTCCACAATATGTCTTCCATGAGCCAGGACTGTGCTGGATGGTTGCGACGTCGACGCAGATGCATGCCAGCAACAGCAACAGCCGGCAGTGGTCGCGGATGGCCCATAGTTCACAGCCGCTCCCGTAGTAGCAGTACCAGCCCCAGCCATGCTAGGGCTGGCCTGTCTAATGACCATTGCAGTAGACCACGTGCACGTGGCTCTGGCCAGTCCCCGCATGGACATGGGTCCAATCATCATACCTCTGCCTCTGATGACAGTACCCAGTGGGGGTTGGTACCCGATACTGTCCATAGCACCCCTGCCAGGCACAGGTACTGTGTCCATGGCCGGAGACAGTGATCTGTACAGCCTAGCAGGTACTGTCTGTGGCTGTCCCACAAACTACCGTATATGGCAGCCACATGGTGGAGCTGTGTGCATGCAGACACACACACACACATTAACCAAACAACTAGGGCTCACACATACACACACACACACACATTACATCAACGTTGGCCCACACACACACACACACACACACACACAGACATGTCGATTGGATGGGTCAATGTCAGACTCTGGCAAACAACAACACACCCTGTGCATATGATGATACCTGTGTTGCCTCCTGCCATCTGTAACATTGATGCAGGAACAGACTAACATGGTGCTGATGCACAGGATGGCATTATAGCAGTGTAGCAATATTAGCAAGTTGTCAACAAGAAAGTGTAATGACATACTTGTAGGTATGTCTGAGCAGGCATTATGCATCAAAGCTCTGATTGTCAATGTAGCATTGTTTACAGCAGTGTTAGGTCTGAGTATGTATTGTCCACCCATGTGCCACTTGGCTGAAGTGTAATGTGTTGCCAGCATGTGTTAGTGAGTGGACAGTACGTGTGTGATGTGTGCAGTACAGATTAGCAAGTGTACATATGTGAACATGGTGGGTGTGCACTGTCTGCATATACGTGCATGATGGACACATGGGGCGTGTGGCATACCCTGTTGTACACATTGTTAACATCTCATAGTATCTTTCAATGGCCAGTATATATTCTTCTACAGTTATGTACTAACCTGGGTCCACATGTGTGTATAACATGGGTTGACACTATGCTGTGAGTGATACTGTTAATATCTGTCAATGATTTGTGGTCTGGTAGTATACACATCCTCAACAGCATGACTATAAGCAATCATTGTATGATGTCCTGACAAATGACACACTGTTGTAGGGAACTCAGTAATAGTTGGATCCTTCCGGTACTGTACTCTAACACTAACCAGTGGTATTGACCGCCACCAATTCTTGGGAACACACCTGTTTGGCATATAGCCCCCTTAGGTACATGCAAACACATTAGGGATGTGTCCATCCACATCTGGAAATGCATGCATTGGCCTACAATGCATTCCCTGGATGGGACGCATATACTACACAAGGGTATCATACAGACCTGTTGTCTGATACATGCTGTATAGCAGTAAGCTGGCTATGGCATAGTCATCCACATTTACTATCCCATCAGTGCCACATTGATGGTAGACATCAACATGTGTCCTGGGGACCAATGTGTACATACAGCCTCGTGTTATGTCATGTGTCCCTTGGTATCCACTTATCCATAGGTATTGTGGAGTCCCTCGGTGTATCACATAAGACATTAGAGACCTGAATGCATATCCACAAAGCAGTTGTACACTTATACAGACTGTTCATTATTGCCAGTCTGTTGTGTATGAATATGTCTGACATATACCCCAGGCATATACCCTCACTCACACTACTCTTTAGTAACTGTCATGGGTGTGTTTGGCACAGATGACCTTGGCCACAGATCACAACAGTGGACGGCCTTGTCCCATACATACATATGTGACCTATGATCTGAGAAGCAGCGGGACAACCTGTCAATGGAAGCAGATGTATTCCCGTAGTATGCAGGCTTCACACCTATGTACTGATTGAAGGGACATGTACACATATATATATTAGCCATGCAGATACCTGATGTGTGCAATGCACTTACTGTTTTAATCATAATATGTCCTACCATAGTAAAACCAAAATCCACACTGCATTGACCAACAGCAACACACAAACTGTCCGTGTTTGCAGGATTCAAACCCCTACCTAACTATGTTAAGATACTAGTGAGAGACACATTAACACAGTGTGCTATTTACTTTATTGGCTAATTTCCCTTCTCCGTCTATATGTAGGATGGTGACATCATCAGACTTTCCAAAGAGGAATGTCCCTCGTTTAGTGAGTTTTCCCAGTCTCCAAAAAGGGCACTCCTCTCAAAGGAAACTGCACACATACTTATAACCCCCCCCCCCACAGTCAGTGTTTGCAGGATACAAACTCCTACCTAACGACGTTATGATACTAGAGAGAGATGCATTAACAAGGCATGCTATTTGCTTTACTGGCTAATTTTCCTTCTCCTGCTGTATTTGTAGGATGGTGACATCATCAGACTTTCCAAAGAGGAATGTACCTCTTTTAGTGAGTTTTCCCAGTCTCCAAAAAGGGCACTCCTCTCAAAGGAAACTGCATACAAACACACACCCACACTGTTTGCAGGATTCAAACCCCTATCTAACTATGTTATGATACTAGAAAGAGAAGCATTAACACAGTGTGCTATTTGCTTTACTGTCTGGTTTCCATTCTCCTGCTGTATTTGTAAGATGGTGACATCATCAGACTTTCCATAGAGGAATGTACCTCTTTTAGTGAGTTTTCCCAGTCTCCAAAAAGGGCACTCCTCTCAAAACAAACTGCACACATACACACACCCCCAGTCAGCATTTGCAAGTTTCAAACCCCTCCCTAATGATGTTCTGACACTAGGGAAAGATGCATTAATACAGCACGTTATTTGCTTTACTGGCTGGTTTTCCTTCTCCTGCTGTATTTATAGGATGGTGACATCATCAGACTGAACATGGTGATGTGTGTACACTTTGTTTTATGCCATTCCAGGAATGGTCCATGTGGGCCAGCAGGTGTCAACAGCTTGAAAAGGACCTCATAATCCTTACCTTGTGTGATCTATCTCTGGACACATTGACATTCCTTCATATGTCAACACATATTTATGCACAGCTTGTTGGTTTTGTGGATACTACATGTGTCTGGGATGTTGATAAAGGGCTATTCAAAGTCTATGTGAGACATGTGTAGCTGTGTTCAGTGATGTATGTCCTGGGTGGCTGCCTTGCAAACAGTCTAGCATGTTTGGGAACCATGATTCGCACATGAACATACCACAGTTGGTAGGGTTATGTGTATTTCAGCTTCCAATCGCTCTGTTTATGACTTCAACCATGATGGAATCCATGACCTTGCAGATCAGACTTCATAGGCGTACTGGACTGTACTTCCTATGGTGTGTTGAGCACCAACACTTGTGGGAAGTGCCATATGTTGCTGTAACACATTCAACGGTTCCACATCCTGTGTAGGGGGTGAGGCTCAGCTGACTGTTCAGGTGCAGGATCTGTTTTCTCTGTAGTTTATGCATGACACATATTGGGAATCAATGTATTCCACTTGCTGCCATGCCTTTGGCATTGGGGGTAGCTGCTCATCCATTCTACATGTGATATCTCCTGGTATGATGATATGGACTATCGTCAGAGGGAGGTGGGTATATATATATATGGGCCTGTCTGTCAGGATGTCAGCATTGTCAATCAGGTACAGTTGGCCCTGACTCAGGACATATATGGGTGTACATTGCTATTTATGACATAGCTGAAGGAGGTGTCATGATTCAGTCTGGACTCCTTCTCTGCTTCTCTTTACAAAACACCAATGAACCTGAGCACTAATCCCTGTTATACTCATTTACACACTTAACACCCTACTGATCCTTTGGGATCAGGCTACAGAGTATGGCATCTTAATATCCTGGCATGTCCAGGGGTCAGTTTCATGTGTACTCTCCAGTCCAGCTGGTGAATATTGTGATGTTGACACAATGTCACATCTGCCTAATGTACACAGACAGCCCTCTCCTCCTCCCGACAAACTCAGATATATGTGTGAGATGCACCTATATAGACATACAGGGTGCTGAACTCTCTCGACGCATGACTGACAGAGTCTATCAGGTGGTGAAGGTAACCACACACACCACATATCAGTCTCACATATCCTCTAGTGACAGCATTGAAACCACATTATCACACATAGACATACTCGGATGCTGTAAATGAACTCTGACTAAGCAGCAGAGACCTCCAAAGCAGACACACACACAACTGCTACCCCACTACAATATCCACATATCACATAGTTCACAATGTCAGTATGCCACACAGTCACTGCCCTTCGGTCTAAACAACACACCTAATACACTTGTAATAGGTGACACTTATTGTCAGACACACTGACATATCACACACCAGCCCAAACAAGGGAACAGTCACTTTGAGCTGTCTGTCGGGTGCCAGGATCTACCACATAACACATGCTGTCAGGTCACTCCAAAGCAAGTACAGGACTGGCACCATCATTGTCCATGCTGGTGCGTACAACCTCAGACGTTACTCCCTGGACCACATGACATGATACATGGAGGAACACTCTGATCATGTAGCTCAGGCCAGTATGACCCTGACCTTGTCTAGCATCTTACACCCACCAATTATGATGTCACAGTATACAGACAAACATATCACGTTTAACAGTTGGCCAACAAATTGGTGTCATTCATAGGGGATACAGTGTCTGTCAGCCTGTGGTGACATGCTCGACATGCCACGTAGCTTCACTATGGACAGCTTGCACCTGTCACCCTTGGACTTTTGAATGCTGGCTAAGGCTCTTGCTACCACCATAGTGCCTTTTTTAAGCAGGGCTCAGAAGACAAACCCACCTCCAAAGACATTATAGGTTAAATAACACTAAGGGTAATGCTGCTCAACACCAGATGTGTTACCCTCATATTGCGGCCACTCAGGACTCTCCTCAGTATGGAGGTTAGCGATATCTGTGCACTAACAGATGCCTGGTTTAGGCTCACTTATGCACACCAGCACTACCAGGTTATGTTTCATACCATGCTTTCTGACCACAAGACTTGAACCAGACAACACAACTAGGGGGAGTATCCATATACATCACAGATGCACACACCTCTGGGTTAGTAGCACTGCACAAAGCATCACAGACCATACATATACAACTACCATTGTGCAAAGCTGCCTTTCAGTTTGTTGCCTGCTACAGACCACCCTCCCAAACTCAGGAACCACACTCAGCTTTCATGGGAACTATGGAGAATATGAAGGTCTCCACAAACACCATTACACTGGGTGACTTCAAATACACAAATATTGACTGGGGATACTACTCAAGCCCCAACACCCTCGCCCAACAGTCACTACAATTTGTAGACTCATATGCTATGGCACAACCAGTCAGCACAGCCACAAGGGGGAATACATATTGGACCTGATAATCACCAACATGGGGACTCTATGTTACACACCAGCGATATACCCCTCATTGGTAAGGTCAGAACATACATGTATCTCACTGGACATACATATACCCTCCACACACCCATCCTGGGTAATCTTGGTGAACTTCTCATGAGCCAACGTCTCACTTCACCAAAGCAAGTTGGTATTCTTCAGAGACCCTGAGACAGTGGCAAATACGGCTCAGACTGCTGAATCCTTTACATACACATTCTATGGACACCTAGTGGACTGCATGGATTGTGCTATCCCAAATAACAACAGGACTCACTCCTCCAATGGCAGGGGACCTGTCTGGTAGACCCCAGCCATTAATATGCTGTACAACGTCAGGAGGAAGCTACTACATGATAGAGCACAATCCCAGATGGGGAAGGCATTTGTGATCTGTACTAGCAGACAGCTACGATCACTCATGAACTTTTCTAAGGGCCGCTTCTACTGGACAATTGCACCAGACACGTAGGACTATCACACAGCCTTCTTCAGTTATGTCAGGAACCTGGGTGGACACTCATTGATATGCTGTGAGTTACTGTATACTGACTAAACTTACCCTGAACCCACTGGCATTGCCAATATCCTGGCAAACAGGTTCAGTGCAGATGTCTCCCCCCATCCCCCCCAAGGAGCAACTATCCATCCCAATAGAGTGTAACCTCCCTGACATCACACAGTAACAGGTGAGTGCTGCCCTCCCCAAAGCGTACATCACAGCATCAATGGGACCAGACAGTGTCCCAGCCTGCATCTTACACAAGCTTCATGACAGACATAACCCTCACATTACATCACTGTTGAATATTGGAGTTACTACAGGATATGTACCCAAGGAATGGCATACAGCGACAGTGGTCCCATTCCACAGAGATGGTGCCACAACAGACCACAGACAATAAATAAAAAGTCCACAAAACTAACCAAGGAACCACAGAAAAAGGAAATCTCTGGAAAGACCCTGATACTCCAGCACTGAATAAACACCAATTAACAACTGTTTTACCTAGGTTTCGTCTTTATTGTTACAGACTTCTTCAGAAAATAACATAACACATTCCTTCCCACTCCAACCTTATATACTCTCACAGTTTCACACCCAAAGCTTTCATTAACCAATTAATTAATTAATTAATAAAATACTACTTATCTCATCAAGAACCTTAAAATTGTAAAATTATGTCATTATACATTCAATACTGACCTAAACTTTTCACTCTCCAATGACCTACATAAACAACTAATTTACATTCACTTAAAAAACATTACATATCTATTTGTTACATAAAAACACCAAACATTTCTAAGAATTTGTGAATACATTGTACCCGTGTGCACACACATACACATAACACTACTATTTCAAAAAATGCTGTATCATATATTTCTCCCATCGCCTTTATTGTTTAATAACATAAACATATTTAAAAAAAATAATAATAAAATATAATAAATACTACAATGCTACTTACTAATATACTGGTATATTTATCCCAAAATGTGTTTTAATTTTAATATTGGCAGCATACTTATTTTATCATTTATTCCGGGAATCACTGTGGCGTTTAGTCTTAACTGCCATTTCATTTCACAAATATCCACATGCACATCCAAGACAGCACCATGACTGTCCTTTTTTATTTGCTGTATTATACAAAACTTAAATCTGTGCTCTGGGTATTGTTCAATGTGTCTGACCAAGGCATTGGTATTCTTCATATGTATAATGTCAAGTATGTGCTCGCCTATTCTTTCCCTAAACATTCTACAAGTTTTTCCTATATAGAAGGCCAAACAGCCTTCACATTTGGCCATATACACAATATTTTTGGTATAACAATCAAAATGTCCATATATACGTATGGACTCTCCCCCAACATTTATTTTATCCTCTGTAACCAAGATGTATTTACATATACTACATCTACCACACCTATAATTTCCTTTACTATGGTGGGAACCCCCAATCTCATTACTAACCTTAGCATCTAATTCCAACAATAGCTTAAATGACTTCCCTTTCCTATATACATTTTTTGGGGGTTTACTCATTTTTCTCCACACATTACCATCCAATTTTAACAATTTCCAATTGTTGTGTATAATATTAATTATATACTCAGCATCATAATTGTAAGTAGTTATAAAATACAGTAACTCACTCGTATCTATTATGTTACTTGTTTCATTTGCCTTATCTTCTGCTAGGTACATATCCCTTTGATTGCCCACATTGTTATTAATTGTCAAAATTGCCCCATAAGCATTTACATTCACTTAAATTTAACTTCTTCCATAATAGAATCACATAGCACTGTGGGATACCCCCGGTTGATAAACATACCTCTAATAAATTCAATTTCCTGAAGGAAGTCATCATATTCACTTACCATCTCTGCCCTAACCATTTGGCCTTTTTCTATAGCTTTTTTCTGATGGCTAGGGTGCCAGCTCTGGTAATTCAGATAAGAATTTGAAAATGTAGGCTTCCTATAAATACCAGAAGTCTTAAGTTTTTTTTACCTGATCAACCTTCAATTTTACATCTAAATATATTTCCTTACTACTATATTAATAAGTGAATCTAAAAAATGGCACTGTACAATTAATATAATCTATAAATGCCTTCATAATTTCAACCGGTCCATCCCACACAACAAATATGTCATCCAAAAAACGGGTGTATTGTTGTATGTACTTCATATATTCACTAACAAATACATATTCTTGTTCCCAATTGGGCATAATATAATTAGCATAAATTGGGGCACAAGCAGCTCCCATTGCTACTGGCCAAATGTGAAGGTATCCCACAGTGCTATGTGATCCCATTATGGAAGAAGTTAAATATAAGAGAATTAATGGTGCTTATGGGGCAATTTTGACAATTAATAACAATGTGGGCAATCAAAGGGATATGTACCTAGCAGAAGATAAGGCAAATGAAACAAGTAACATAATAGATATGAGTGAGTTACTGTATTTTGTAATTACTTACAATTATGATATATATAGTTAATATTATACACAACAATTGGAAATTGTTAAAATTGGATGGCAATGTGTGGAGAAAAATGAGTAAACCCCCAAAAAATGTATATAGGAAAGGGAAGTCATTTAAGCAATTGTTGGAATTAGATGCTAAGGTTAGTAATGAGATTGGGGGTTCCCACCATAGTAAAGGAAATTTTAGGTGTGGTAGATGCAGTATATGTAAATACATCTTGGTTACAGGGAATAAAATAAATGTTGGGGGAGAGTCCATACGTATATATGGGCATTTTGATTGTTATACCAAAAATATTGTGTATATGGCCAAATGTGAAGGCTGTTTGGCCTTCTATATAGGAAAAACTTGTAGAATGTTTAGGGAAAGAATAGGCGAGCACATACTTGAAATTAGACATATGAAGAATACCAATGCCTTGGTCAGACACATTGAACAATACCCAGAGCACAGAATTAAGTTTTGTATAATACAACAAATAAAAAAGGACAGTCAGGGTGCTGTCTTGGATGTGCATCTGGATATTTGTGAAATGAAATGGCAGTTAAGACTAAACGCCACAGTGTTTCACGGAATAAATAATAACATAAGCATGCTGCCAATATTAAAATTAAAACACATTTTGGGATAAATATACCAGTATATAAGTAAGTAGCATTGTAGTATTTATTATATTTTATTATTATCTTTTTTAAATATGTTTATGTTATTAAACAATAAAGGTGATGGGAGAAATATATGATACAGCATTTTTTGAAATAGTAGTGTTATGTGTATGTGTGTGCAGGCGGGTACAATGAATTCACAAATTCTTAGAAATGTTTGGTGTTTTTATGCAACAAATACATATGTAATGTTTTTTAAGTAAATGTAAATTAGTTGTTTATGTAGGTCATTGGAGAGTGAAAAGTTTAGGTCAGTATTGAATGTATAATGACATAATTTTACAATTTTAAGGTTCTTGATGAGATAAGTAGTATTTTATTAATTAATTAATTGGTTAATGAAAGCTTTGGGTGTGAAACTGTGAGAGTATATAATGTTGGAGTGGGAAGGAATGTGTTATGTTATTTTCTGAAGAAGTCTGTAAAAATAAAGACGAAACCTAGGTAAAACAGTCGTTAATTGATGTTCATTCAGTGCTGGAGTATCAGGGTCTTTCCAGAGATTTCCTTTTTCTGTGGACCACAGAAAATATTGCCCTATAAGCCTAACTAGCCTGTTTTTCAAAGCTATGGAGCGTATTGTCATGGGACTCATACACATAGATATCAGGAACCTACAGACACTGTGTCCTACACATTTCAGTATTGTTGTGGGCAGATCTTGCCTTTTGTACCTGTTTGTATTCTTTAAACAGTTAACAGGTCCATCGACATAGGGACGGTTGTCCACACAGCCTACCAGAACCTTGCAAAACCCTTCAACACGATAACCCACTTGGCCATTATGCATAGGCTCACCAGCGTCGATATGGACACATATCTCACACGATGGATTGTTACCTGGATCAGGGATATCACCCACATGGTCAGAATTGCAGGTGCCATGTCTGACTATACACCAGTTACAATTGGCATCCCACACGGCTCAGTCCTGGGACCTCTCTTGTTCAGTATATATTTGTCTGACGTACAGGCTACCACAGGGGGAATATGGCTGACCATGTTTGCACTTGACTGCAAACTGGGTGCCATAATCAACTCTCCAGCTGCCACATGCATACTCAAACAGGGTGTCACAGAGATGGATGACTGGTGCCTGAGCCATGGCCTACAGCTAAATGCCATTAGTTGTATAGTCATCCCCTTTGGTAATAACAACATGCCCACACATTACCACATAGGTAGTACTCCATTACATATGGTAGGAGTTGTTAGGGGTTTGGGGACATGACTTGTTCACACTGTCTCCTTTGACAATCACGTTGCCAAAGTGGTTGGACAGACCTTCTATATAGGCCACCTTATCCCATATGGTTTCATATCTAGATTGAGTGAGGTCATTGTGCCCCTATTCTCATCACAACCATGCTTGGTTACAATACCACATTTGGGGTGTACCTTACCCAACACCTGCAGCAAATGTACTGGCCACAGAAGTTCCTCACCAAGCAAATCTAGGGACTCACACGGATGCCCTGCACAGTTCAGATGCAGTAACTACAGCTCTACTCAGTCGCTTACCACCTACTCGGATATGATGTGTGTCTGTTGTTTACAGATATACCCAACACAGAATTACTGGACATGCTCCACCTCAGGATATCTGACTCCCTTGGAGCTACACACTCCAGGGACATATACCTCAACACAGATGTTAATAGGACATGCTGGAGGGACAGATTCTTATCCCAGAGGCTCCACTCACTCCGGATTGTAATCCCAGTTTCACATAGGCAGAGCCACCAACTGACCACCTACAGGAGACATCTTGACGACTGTATGGGTGATTGTATGTTTACCCCTGGGATATCTTCTGTGTCCCTGCTAGACAGAGGCACACTAGCCTAAACATACATGGGCTATCTTGTGTGACCTACTATTCACACGCACAGTGTAGTAATCTGACAGGATTGCGAATGCCAAACACACTCTGGCTAGGCTTGTACATGCCCTAGGGCAGATAGCCCAGTATTGGCCTTTGAACATATGCTAATGTTCAGGATGCACAATTTTTATTGCTGATACTGTTTGCAGGTCTTTATCGTCTTTGCTTTACCAGTTTCTATGAACAATTTAGGTATCTGCAGAACATATTTGATTATGACAGGGTTCCACTATATTATATATGTGTCTGTTGTCATATGACTGTGTGCACAGGGTGGATTGCTGGATAGTGAGAGGTTCCTAGGTTAACACATGCAACTGCCAGATATGTGTGCCCACTGCTGTACTCAGACATGACCGAAGTGTGTGAGCATGCCCAGTTCAGGCTTTCCGTGTTTTGTTGCCTGACATTTGTCTCATTTATTCAAGTATGTGAGCATGCCCAGTGTGACCTTTCAGTATGTTGCTATCTGAGGTCCACTACATTTGTTGATGTGTGTGAACATGACCAATATTAACATTTATACTGTGTGTGTTGGAAGTCAGGTTCTGTTCTTACTGCAGGACTCACCTTTGTGTCATAACTCGACAGGGATTATGCTGTGCCTGCAGGGTTTCCATGAGATACTTTGCATAAACTTATCAACATTCCTTCATAGAAGTTAACCACTACAATACTGTCATGGCTTAGTGGTTCAGTACTTTAACTATAGTGCACAGTATCCTGGGTTCGAGGCCCATCACTGTTTTTTATTTTCATACTGAGCAGACCAGACTGCTTAAGGGCCAGTTAAGCAAATATGAGCATGTTGGCTTTTGTTCAGCTATGCCCTACTTAGACCAGACTTGTCTGACATTGCTCAATATTCACCAACATTGCTGGACGTTGCCCAATATTACTCAACATTGACCACAGTTGTGCTAGTTGGTGTGTGCGATTTTGTTTGCATATACTACATGGTGGTAAATGCTGTTTAGCACTGCTTTATATTGCTTAACACATGGCAATCATGCCTCAGGTGGTGCTGCAGGGCTGCCTATGTCGGATGCACATACTACACTCCCTGTACATGTTTGAAAGCAGGTAGTGTCAACTTAGGCATCCCTTTTACTATATGTGCGAGTCAGATAGAGGTAACATTTCCACAGTTCCTATTGAGCCAGTGTATGTGCTATGCGTTGCCTCTTTGCCAAGGCCAAAGCATACTGGGAACTCCTCCTTCTGCCTACTGGGGCAGGCTCAGGTTGTTCCTCCTCTGAGTCACACTCTGCCTGTGATGGCCTTGGCAATGGTGGGGGGCTGTTTGGCCCAGGCCTATGCTGGTCCTGCTGCAGCTGTTTTCGGAGGATCATATTATGTAGCATAGCACATACCATGACAATTTGGGTACATGTAGTTGGTGAGTACTGCAAGGCTCCACCAGATGTGTCCAGGCACCAGAACCAAGACTTGAGCAGCCCAAACACACGCTCGATTACATTACGTGTTTGTGCGTGTGCCTTGTTATGGCGTTCCTGTTCAGGTGTGTGTGCATTTCTGATGGGTGTCATCAGTCATGGCTCCAGTGCATAGCCAGCATCCCCAACTAGGTGACCATGTGGAATGTCCCCATTGGCAAATGTCTGGTACAGCTGGGTCAGATGCCAGATATGGGAATCATGGTAGCTTCCAGGGCAGCCAGCCCACACATTCAGAATTATGACCTGGGCATCACACACAACCTGGCAGTTGATGGAGAGGAAGCCCTTGCGGTTGAAGTAGACCCTACCCCACTCACCGGCTGGTGCTTTGATGCATATATGCGTGCAGTCTATTGCACCCACTACCTCAGGGTATTCCGCTATTTGCTGGAAGAGACACATATTGCTGGCCAATACCTCATGGGAATTGGGGAAATATACATGATCACTAACATGTGCTGACATGGCATCCAGGAACTGGTGCAGTACCCTGGATGCTGATGTCTGTGATATCCCTATCATATCACCAGTTGGTCTCTGGAAGGTACCTGTTGCTAGTATTCTTAGGCCAACACATACCTTCGTTTCCACTGGGATAGGTTCCCCTCTGTTGGTTCTGTGTGTGAGGCATGGCCTGCACAGCTCAACAATTTGCTGCAGGAGGTCTCTGTCCACTCTATAGTGCTCCACTATCTCCAGCTCATGTAGCCCCTGGCAGGTTATCCTGGGCCTGTACACTCTTCTCCGTCTCCTCACTGTGGGTTGTCCAGCAGCATTTCCATTGTCACCACCCTCAGCATGCTGCATATGTTGCCTTATAACAGCAATGGCAGCCCCTAACATTTCTTTGTCTCAGTAAAACTTTTTCAGTTTTCACTTCTATTAGCTTACTGCAGTGTCTGTTGTGAGAAACATAATGGACTGTTGTTTGCAGAGTTTTAAGTGCTAGGTTGGGCTGGGCTAGTGTACTGCCTGTGTAATTGCCTGATTCTGATTGTTTTCACCTGCTAGCTCTGCTAGTACTCCCTGGTAGCTTCCTACTATTTGTTGTACTTCCTTTTTCCTTTCTGTTTCCTCGGGGGGCAGTGCCATGCACACAAGCGCAAACACGCTCACAGCAGCTCACACACACGCACACATGCTTACATGGACTAAACTTGCTTATTCAAGTTAAAACGCGTGCACACCAGCGCAAACGCGCTTACAACTCTTTAAACAGCCTTATACATGCTTACTCCGGCTTAAATGTGCACACACACTCTTACATGCATGCAGTCTGTCTTACTCGGATTTACAGGAGCACACACTCTCACATACCCGCTCAGCAAGAAACTTTGGTGTTATCCACGGCATACACCTTCCATTTCTTGCCTTTACCTAGCCTACCTGTTGACACACCTCTTTCCATGATGTGTAAATGACAGCTGACATGCCACTCAGCTCCAATGAGCTTCACTTCTTTCATACATACCCCACTCGTGATGTCACCTATCTTCTACTCTGTTACTCCCCTTATCCTACTCCTACACTCCACTGACTGTGCTCATTTGCTATGTAAACTTCTGATTCACTATCCTAACCCTCCTTTGCATAGGATTGCCTACTAATGCTTGGTTACATCTCTTAGACTGAGCTTCTCCCCTTAGCAACCTCTACTCGGTGGCCATGTTTTCTTCAGCCTGCCATTCCCTTGCATTGTACATTAACAATTTAAATAAGATCCACATTTGTGGGTTTTAATTTTTAGTTTTCTGTTTTTTAGAGCACAGCCTGTTTGCGCGGCGCTGCACTATGCTTAAACATCGGACATCGAGAAAAAAAAATAATTTTTTTTTTCATATTGCATCGGGAAACATTGCCAATGGCCATATATTTGGCCATTGGCATGCTTCCTGCACTGGATGCGACCTTTATTTGGAGCTGTCATGGCTCCATTTTGCTATTTGCAGAACGGTACTCAGTTGTCAACTGAGTACATTTCTGCAAATAACACTGCTTTTACTCAGACAGGTTCGGGTTTCCTGAATCACAAATCTACCTAATTTTCATGCCTTTCACCTGCACTTGAGGTAATTTGCATATCCCAGCCCTGTCCGTGTAAGAGCTGTTTTAGGAGCTCTCTTGCATGCCCCTGCAGGCTGTTTCTGGATCGCTCGTCAGACATGATGGCTGCATGGAGTCTTACTCTACTCTTAGACTCCATGCAAGCCATCGTGAATCTGGCCCAGTGTCTTTTTAACACACCAGTATTTTTTTATTTAGTTGAACTAATTGAACAATGAGAGTATTATTTGTTTATAAAAGGGGTCCTGTTGCCATTTTGATTGTTCTGATGAAGTCCCAGCATGCTTTGAGGGACAAAAATGCTTAACCATTTTTTTTAATAATAAAAGTGTTTGTCGACATTATTAAATTTCTATTATTTTCCCGTTTTGAGTATGAAGCTTATAGTGTAATTCAACCTTGGTGCCAAGTTTAGTTTAGTTTGTTTTTTCTTTTTGATGCCTTCTTCCAGCGTTTTTAAGTTTATTAGTTTTTTGTTACATTTGGGAAGGTTTTTCACATGGCTGATACTCAAATGGGTTCTGTAAGCAGCCCTGGGAGCAGCATTGGAGTTTATCTCTTTTTCTGGTACCAGTGATTTGGTTGTGAGGTACCTTTATGGATCATAATAATGCTGGAGGAACTGGACACTGTGATAATGCCCCTACATTAGAAGAAAATTAATCTAACTGTAATAATAGGATTGAAGTGGAACAAACTCAACTAATGGTGATGCTTTCACAAAAAGTGGCCACTTTAGACAGGAAAACTGGGAGATCTCCCAGAAGGGTCTATATCACCTTGTCGAATGAGAAAAAGAGTGAACACTCTTTCATCGATCCCACAAGGTTGAAACCCCTAAAGAGCAAAGACACAGACCATCGATTTTTTTCACAGGTAAATAATTAGTGGTCTGCCTCCGGGACTTTGCCATTTCCTCCACTATGCTGCGATCTCGGAGTTGGTATTTTTAAGTAAGGAGGGGTTCATTTTGTGTTTAAACTTTTTTTTTTTTTTTTTTTTTTGCGGAGCTTCGATTATTTTCTCTGGAAAAAAAAATTGCTGTTCCATGTCTTCACTTTTTAGGGGTTTCGACCTTATTGGATCAATGAAAGAGCATTCACTCATTTCATTGTTTGATAAGGTAATATAGACCCTCCCAGAGCATGTGTCACAGATAGTTACGAGCCTCACATTGAGCAGAATTCTACCCTCACCAAGGATGATGCCAGAGTTGTTGTTGTGTCTTTCGGCTTTTCCCGGTTAGGGGTCACCACAGTGGAACTCCGGTCCGCTAATGATTGGCAGTAGATTTTTACATACTGAGTTGCCAGCCCTGATGCACAACCGTCAACGAAGGTACGCCCATTCACGCATGTCTCTACACAGAAGATGCTCTAGCTGAGAATCGAACAGGATGTCTTACTGTGAGTCGACAACGCTACCGCAGCACCACCACTGCAGTTATGAACATAAAATGATTGACTTTAATAATTAGATTAGATTCTGGCATCACTCTAAGTGGATCCAATATCTGGCAGCATGGAAGAACATGGTCAAAAGACCATGTTGCTTTGCCAAGGATGGGTTGTAGCTGTCCTCACTATGCTTTCAGAAATTGGCTAAAACTTTATCCACCCCTTTTTATAGGAAATACTACTAAGGCAAAACGATCAACATAATAAAAAAGTCTACAATCATACTTAAGGTGTTACTGCTCAATCTAGGAGCCTAAACAAAAAAACTCCACACCCTTCAAGCCCTCCTTAGTCTAGAGAATGTAGACATCAGTGCCATGACCAAGACTCAATTTAAAGCTATATAAAGTATTCTGGATGCGAAAGTCTACAGTGCCTTCCACACATTTAGACCAACAACAGCATGGTAGAGGTGTCTTAATTCCAGGTTAGTTAAACAATGATACCATGCAGGTCATCCACATGCAAGTCACCATAGGTAACGCCCCTCAACATGTCATAGCTAGCTACAGGTCCCCATCTATGTCCCTAGAGTCTCACAAATCTTATCTAAACCTACTAGAGGAGCTCACCATCCAAATAAGCACCCTATTCATGGGTGATCCTTCTATAGACAGGGAACTGTACATTGTCTCCAAATCAATGGCATAGTGCTTCCTGGACTTTATTAATGCAAACACTCTGAAAAAGATAGTGCACACTCCAACCAAAGAATCAAGCATACTGGATCTGGTACTCACCTACATGGAAGAGTGTTTCACCCGTCCCCACCATGCCATGTTGTCACTAGTGAGGTCAGATCACAAAGTTATCTCATCTGAAGTTAAAATCCAACCAAATCAGTAACAGTTTGGAACTATTCAAAGGCAAACAGCATCCTATTAAGTGACGGTTTGTCAAAATTCAAGACTCCCCAACCCCAAGACAACAGCTAGCTATGCAGAATTATTCGTATAGTCACGATACAATCATGTGAATGGCTGCATAGCATCTGCCATACCTACCAGAAATAAACCTAAAACAAAGCCCACTGGTGGAATCTTGCTTAAACAGGGTATATAATAAAAAAAACAAAACTCATGGCCCAAATATTGAAAAGCAACTCCCTTAAAGACAAGTGATCTCTTATACAACTAATCAAGAAAGTAAGAGGTTTAATTAAGTCCAGCAAAGCCAACAATGAGGTCAGTACAGCCTTACAGGGTAAGGAGAATCAGAAGGCCATCTTTAGCTATGTCTGGAACCTTAACGTTTAACACACAGTAGTGTGCTGACCTGTTGGTGAATGGTACCATCTATACTAGTCAGGTTGACATAGCAAATCTACTGGCTGATAAATTCAGCTCAGGCTTCACCCCCCTCCCACACACACACACTTTCCCCAAAGCTACACCAGGTGAAATCCCCTCCAACACACTTCCTTCAGCTAACAACAGGGACCAGGTGCTGGCGGCACTTGCTAAAGGTAAGAACACTGCCTCCATGGGTCCTAACAACATCCCAGCTTGCCTCCTGAACAGTCTAAAAGCAGCTATAGCCTGTATGAATGGAGTACCACAACAGTCATTCCCCTGCCCAAGGGCAAACCATCAACTGACACAGAGAATTAAAAATGCATCAGTCTAATACGCCTAGCACACAAAGCCATGGAATGAATTATCATATAAATGGTAAACAAGGACATTAGCAACCTACAGACACTGGACCCTTCCCAATGTGACTTTGTTAAGGGAAGTTCATGCCTACTTAACCCAGTAGATTTCTTTGAGAGGGTCATCAAGGCAATGATAATGATAAAACTCTGCATACTGCATATCATGAATTGGCTGAGGCCTTTGATACACTATCCAACTCAAGCATTGTTAACAAGTTCTCTGAGCTAGGCATACACCCTTACATAACTCAATGGATTGCTGGCTCACAGACAAAACACAAGAAGTCAGGATCAGTGAGATCACTTCCACGAAGAGACCAGTCACCAATGGAGTGCAGAGGGGCTCCATGCTTGGCTCACTATTATAGATAGATTCCCCCAAAACACAAACATCTTGCAACTAGGTTTAATACAGACAAATGACTGATTGCCAAAGCCATGGCCTAAATCTCAATGCCAAAAAAAGTATTATAATGCCATTTGGGAAACTGTCAACACAAGTTAATTACTCCATCAATAAAATGCTCCTAAGAGTCAACCTAGAAGTAAAGGATCTGGGAATTAATAGGTTCATAGGTTGGTACTAGGCTATCAGCCCTAGGGCCTATACAAGCCTAGCCATAACAATTCCCTGGATATTTCTTCCCACATTATTTACTTCCCTGGACCCCTGGCTAGTAGGGCAACTGACATGATCCCCAGGGTGAATTTCCTATCTCCCATCCAATTGTCAAGGTTCCTTTTGAAGAGGGCCAAGGAGACGCTCTGCTTGACATGTATGGGCAGTCTATTCCAGAGTATGGGGAGCCACTGGGTCAGGAACCTATCCCTCCAGCATGTTTTGTTCATTGTGATGAGAAGGTTTAGATCCCTGGAGCATGTGGCTCTGAGAGATTGGGATTTCTTTAACTGGAGCATGTCCAACAGCTCAAGGTTTGACATGGCCTTGTATGTTAAGCAGAGATTGCCTCTGAGTAGACAATATGCCACAGAGTATAGCTGGAGTTTTTTTAGATGGTCAGCATAGGGCATCTGCTTTAGGCCTGTGATTCTTTTAGTGAGGTATTTCTGTGGTCTTTACAGCTGCTGCAGATGTCTTGTGAGGTACATTCCAAAAGGGGCATTGTACTCTATAATGGGTCTAATGAGGGATGAGTACAGTGGGACAATGACCTCCTTTTTTCTGGATGAAAAGCCCTTAGTGATGAAGTGTGCCACATAGAAGGATTTCCTGACTGTTGTGGCAATGTGGTTATCGAAGGTGAGACCACTGTCCACCTGTGTCCCTAAGTCTCTCATCACACTTTCAGTGTTTAGGGTACTGCCACCTATGTGGTAATTCATGGGTACATGTTTTTTCCCAAAGAGGATAACTATACATTTCTTGGCATTAAACCTGTCCCCATGGCTCTGGCACCAAGCATCTGTTTCTGTAAGGCTCTTTTGTAGAATATCCACATCATTTGGGGATTCAGTAATGGCTCCCAGTTTGCAGTCATCTGTGAACTTTGTTAGCCAGAGTCCCTTAGTGTTGGCCTGTACTTCGGAGAAGTAGATGCCAAACAAAAGCGGTCCCAGGACTGAACCCTGAGGTACTCCACTTGTCACTTGTCTGGAGCTGGATTTGGAGTTGGCTACTTTTACAGTCTGGGTTCTGTCAGTAAGCCAGTTGGCAACCCATCGAGTGATGTAGGGATTTATGCCTAGCTTAGTAAGTTTATCTATGATTCCAGAGTGGGGGATGGTGTCGAAGGCCTTTGCGAGGTCCAGATAGGCTATATGGACCGCCTTACCCTCGTCCACAGCTCTGGAGACTGATTCAAAGAAGTCAATCAGATTCAGGAGACACGATCACCCCTTCACAAACTCAAACTGGGTGGGGTCCTGTGTTTGAAGGTTGCCAATGTCTTTATTTATAAGTTCCATGATAATGCATTCCATGCCCTTGCAGATCAGGCTCATCAGACTGATGGGATGGTAGTTCCCTGGATCCAAGGTTGATCCCCCCTTGTGGAGTGGGATAACTGTAGCTGTGCACCACTCAGTGAGCACAAAGCCTGAGGTGAGGCTATGATTAAACATGACACTTAGGCGAGGTGCCAGTTCATTTTGTAGTTCATGTAGTACACAGCCTGGGATGGCATCTGGTCCCATGGATGCTGTATTCTTAGCTTTGGAGAGTGTGGTTTCTATCTGTGTGGCTGTGATTATCGGAATTTAGCAATCTTTTGGTGTTGAGATGGTCCTTTTAGGGGGTGAGAGGGGGTGAAGTTGGCACTATATCGATTGATGTAGACAAGAAATGTTGCACTCCCCAACAACTGAACCAAAATAAAACAATTTAGGGTCCACACAAATAACACCTGTATTCCCCTGCAGCAGTACTGAACAAAGTGATCCAACTCACTCTTCAGATACGAATCTTTAATAGTCACATAGATTAAGTGCTTTTGTCTGCAAACCACAGACTTCATCAGAATCTGTTAAAAAATGTCATTAGATGTGCTTATATAGTTACAACTAATAAAATCAGTCTAACAATTATATTTTAAATTTTAAATAATCTGCCATTTGAAAAAACAGGAATAAAACTCATTACAATATATTTCACTACATGCAATCATACCTCTCAACCTCTTAGAGCAAGAAATCTGGACAAAGCAATAAATAAAAGTGGGACAAAGGCCCAAACATTGTGACAAGTTTTAAATATTGCTCTTACAAACTTAGAAAGTTGATAGAATAATAGGTTTTGCATTAGTATGAATTTTCTGAAGTGTATGAAGTCTGAAACTCAAATGTCAGTCATTATATTCTAACTTCATTCTTTAATGATTTGCCACTAATTTGCTAAAAAACACCAATTTTATGAAAAATATGAGGCAAAAATCTGGACATTCTATGAATATATGTGCAGTTGAGAGGTATGCATGCAACTCACAATAACCTTACTAAAATATATAAAAGAAACATATATTTACTATTAATGATAAAATTATTCACAAGAACATAATGTAAACAAACTCATTGCCAATATCTGCACAAGAAACACAAAAAAATGTAAAATGGCAAATTTCCATAAAAGACGTATCACATGATACAACCCTGGTTGCTAAAACCTAAAGTCTGATGCTCTGTCCTCTGAGCTACAGCAACAGTACTGAAAAGATGTAACTTTTTTAACTTCTATCATCTAATTTCTAAGACTGGGGTAATGGCAACACTATCATTAATACCTGGATAGCTAGCTGCATTTAGCAATAACTGCCATATGGCTTCTCTTTCTTTTAGGATACACTTCATGTCCCCTCCCCTGGGATATATATAAACACATTCCAGAATGGCAAACTTAAAACTGGAACATCCCTTAATAGATTCTAAATGCCTGACATAAACAGAATGTGCGGGAGAGACAGATATTTGTCGCAAAAGATCCCAACACTATGGAATAGGTTCCCCATTCATGTAAAACAGAGTTCATCCCTGACCCTGTTCAAATGAAACCTTGACAACTGGATAGGAAATCATAAATTTATCCCCAATCTGGCCCCCATGTCCCTTATGGATAGAGGCTGTCAATGAGAAATTTATTATACTAACACCCCTTACACACATACAAATCCTTAGCTACATGCCTACTAACATGCCCCCAGTGATACTTAGGATCCAAATGGTTTGGGGTGTGAGGCTAGGCTTGTAAGGGCCCTAGTGATCATCAGCCTAGTAACAACCTATGAACCCATGTAGCCATCTGGGCCCTCAATGTTTCAGTCATCCCTGTGAATGCTAAAATTCTTATGAATTTTAAAAGGCATTACTTTTATTTTGCTCTACTAGACTTATAACTTCTGAAATACTTGACAATTTGGGGATAAGGTGTGGTTACACCAGTTGCACTTTGCTACTGGAGAACTCCCTGACTCCCAGAATGCAATGCAATCTAAATACAAGAGCATGTGCCTCCATCTGCATACTGTAATACTTTGAGTAAATTACTTAAGTAGACAGTGCTCCGGGGCTGAGTCTGTAAAAGTTCCATATATATCAATGCCCTATCTCAGATAAAACATATGAACAAGTAAATATAGGTTATGCACAGAGTAAATAAGAGTGAGTTCCAAACACAAAACAATGAGATCTTCCACATCTTTCAAACTGGAGGGATGAAATGACTGTACTTCAATATGGATTATTCTGAACTGGATGTTTAAGATGTTGTTTTTGAACTGTTATAGGATGACGGACTGTGGTCATTCAGAGAAAGTTTGCTAATTAGTAACAGGTATTTTACACAGTCAAATGCCATCTAAAAGTAAAAGAATGCAGCTGCTTTGAGGCCACTGTCGGGGTACCATGACCCTTCTTAAACTCAAGATGATGGCAAGAGAGCAAGTCAAAGGCCTCTATATTTTTAAAGGTATAAGTCTGTAACTTTTCCAATATTTTCACTAAATCTAGTCCCCTGTTTCATCTTACTGGTTAATTTTATTCCTCCTTTTCTAGTCCACATATATAACTGCACATATAATGGGTATGTTATATATTTTTTGTTTATGTTGTTTTCCAGGTTTTCAATGCTTAGAAATGAAAATCACAGGTATTTGTATAATGCAAATTGTTTTTGTTACATTATGATCTAACCTGAGCAAAGATTGTAAGTGGTCATTGTTTGATCACTGTTACATAAAAAAATGAACAAGCACAGGAAACTGTCTGGTTCCAACCTCACCAACATGAGTGCTGAGGAAAAAATAAAAAACAGAAAAACTAGTAGTCTTAAAACTTCATTGATGAGCTCAGTCACAATAATTTCTAAAAAATCATAAAACCCAGGTAGTGTTCCAAAGCAACAAGCCTTTATTCGTCACAAACAAGTGATCCTCAGTAACAAAAAAAATCAGAAATATACAGAGACAGAGAGCAGGAGAGATACACATATAGCATGTATCATGTGAGTCAGTATGTGTGTGTGTGTGTGTGTGTGTGTGTGTGTGTGTGTGTGTGTGTGTGTGTGTCAGGGGGTGAGTGTGTGCATATGTGTGTGTGGGGGGGCATGTGTAGGCACGCGCGTGTGTGTGTGTGTGTGTGTGTGTGTGTGTGTGTGTGTGTGTG
Organism: Protopterus annectens; assembly: GCF_019279795.1. Taxonomy (NCBI): domain Eukaryota; kingdom Metazoa; phylum Chordata; order Ceratodontiformes; family Protopteridae; genus Protopterus; species Protopterus annectens. The sequence continues at coordinate 299,901,435 of NC_056730.1, read as the reverse complement.
TGTGTGTGTGTATACTGAAAAAAGAAAAATCAGCGGTATCCCTCAAAGTCTCAGAAAGCCTTGTATGCAGTCTATACTGGGTCAAAAACAAACCAAGGACAACTTTGTAATGTGGAGGGTGTGCGCGCAGTTCACACTTGAATTATGTTATGCACTTGGTTCACTAATAAAAATTGAACTGGAAAATATGTGCTACAAAATAATGATAGATAGTCCACAGTTGATTTAAAATGGAATATCCTTTACTGAAACACATAAATAAGCGATCCTAGTTGAGTATAAAGAAAAGCATCCAAAACATTCATTATTTATATATAGTCAGGTTATTTAGACCAAGGGAGTGGTTGAAGAGGGTGGTTCTGTTAAGAGCAATAAAACCATTAAAATCATTTCTTTATCCAAGTCCGCCATCTCCCTTAACACCATAGCATAATTTGACCCTGTGCTACCTTAGAAATGAAACTGACACGCTAGAGACAAATTAAACTATACAATATAAGAATAGCTTATTAACACAGTATATACTAATCTGAACTTTACTAATTAAGAAAATAATTAACTAACAAAATAATTAACTGCTACTAGACAACTACCAGAAAAAAATATTAATAAATATAAACTAAATTACTTTTAACAAAGATTGCTTTTATAGCAAATAAATACTTCAGGTTTGTGTGTAAAAACATATAATATGAATGAACACACACACACACACACACACACACACACACACACACACACACACACACACACACACACAGACACACATGATATATATATATATATATATATATATATATATATATATATATATTAATCTACAAGTGAACATTTAAGTAAGATGAAAACCATAATTATAATTGCTAAGGTGGAAATACAGTGAAAAAGTGTTAAAAATAAATCCTTGGGCATTTGTTAAAGTGTGGTATCTAGCTAAGAAAGCATTTAGTATGAATGAGTAAAAGTGCGCTCAAGATTAACAGAAACAGCATCAATGTCAGTTATTTTCATTGTAAAATATTTACAATGCTTGATATTTGTTTTAAACAATATTAGCATGTAATGTCAGGGCTTATCAATTCCATATCATTCTTTTAATCGGTCTTTTAAACAGTGGGGCAGTTTTCTGAATTCTGGTATGCTTTTTATGGAACAATAATAATTAAGCCCTGGAAATCTAACGCTTTCTTTAACATTTAACATTTTTAACAGTTTTTGGTGGAGACTTGCCTAAAGGAATTATTTTAATGGTTTTATTGCTCTGAACAGAGCCACCCTCTGTAATCACTCCATTGCTCCAAATAACCTGATTATATATAAATAATGAATGTTTTAGATGCTTTTCATTATACTGAACTAGGTTTGCTTGTTTGTGTGTTTTAATAAAGGATATTCCATTTTTATCTCAGCTGTGGACAACTTACTGTTTTCTATTCTGTTTTATTATTTTGTAGCTCATATTTTCCAGTTCAATTTTTATTAGTGAACTAATTCAAGGAGTGAACTACATGCACCATCTGCACTGCAAAGTTTCTTCTTGGTTTGTGTATATATGTTGGTGAAGCATTATACATGATAAGATTTAGATTTGTGTGCTGCACTGATTGAAATTATTTAATAGTTTAAGTTATACTTTTGTTGTTTAATTAACCTGTTATGGTTGATTGCAACATTATTGTTAAGTAGGTTTTCTCACAGTAGACAACAACTTTAGTTTTATAGATAGATTTTAGACATTGAGTAGAGAGATTAAATGACAAGGACACATTAATGCAAGCTGAGTTTATATGTTTTTTTCCAGAAAAGCTTTGAGTGTTCATTGGTATTATTAATATTCTGGTGTGTGCTTCTTCTAAAGCTCACTACATAGATTTTACACTATAGGACAGGAACACAATGCATTCATGAAACTATATTGTTTCTTCCTTGTTGTGTTCTGAGTTTGTATTTCTGATGTTTACATAACTTCCATATATCTTCCATGCTTACCTGATTGTTTTAAGCCTAAACCTTCTACCAGAGCCTGCTCGCTCACTACACTAGGGCTCACTCCGCTCCCCTATCCTACCCCCATTCCCACCCAACCCCACATCACTTACACTGAAACTTATCATATTCTTTCCCCTTCACAGCTGCATCCAATCACATTAATTTCAAATCAGTCTCAGTATATATACCAGCATCCTCTAACACTCCACCCTGAGTGACCATCTTCAATTATCCTATTAATCAACTCTCTCACCTCACTATGCTAACAGCCCTACAACTATCGTCCAAGCACATTCTACTTCTTAATACCAATACCTATCCACCTCTCACTAACAACTTCCTTCCATCTTGTCTCTCACTACTAATTCACTACTCCTCTGTCTCTCCCTATTTTCTTGTCTCCTGCTAAACCTAACTACTCTCAAAACAACTCACCTACCTCACAGACTTACATCTATAACACTGACACAAACCCATCTTTTACCAGCTCCTCTGAGATATCCTCTAGCCTCTATGTAACAAACATACTTCTACACACTAAACCAAAAATCCTCCATTTACAGAAAAATACCTACAACCACTCACCTTTGAATTATCAAAACAGCACTAGAAGAAAGGAGTTACCATTTATTTACCCACATAAATATTCTAACTTGCAAAAATGTTTAGATATCCACCCCAACCCAGGACCCATTTCCTCTCCTCTCAACCCCCCTAACTCATATAAATCACTAAATGTTACAACTCTTAACCTTCAAAGTATTAGAAACAAAATCCCAGAATTCCATGTCTAGATATCTCACAGCAAACCAGATATATTAGCTACCACATAAACCTGGCTAGAACCCTACATAAAACATGCCAACTTCTTCCCCCAGGCTATGCTTGTTTTAGAGCAGATAGACCCAGTAAAAAAGGGGGAGGGGTCGTACTACTCTTTCTAGATGCCTTCACCATTGTTCCCTATACTAACTTCATTCCACAATTTTCTACTGCCGAAATTATAATTTCATTTCTAAAAATAAATAACTGAAGAATTTCTGCATTATAGCACCATACACCCCCTAGGTAATAACATTCCTATGTTAAAAGAAATGCTTGCCTGGACATCAAACAACATACAAAATAAAACAGTTATCCTGGGTGACATAAAAATTAACTGGATAAACCTCTCCTACAATTCTTCTTCATTTAATAATAACCTATATAACTTTACTCAGCTAATTACCAATACAACTAGACCCAACAGAAACAAAGACAGTGGTTCTATCCTAGATTGGTTTCTGTTCTCTGACTCAAATAAAATTTCATTTGCAGGCACACTACCTTTCAGTATTATTGACCACCTGCCCACCTATATACTACAGAAAACCACTCCAATTCCAAGTCAACAGAAATATAAACAAACAAGGAATCTCTCTAACTTTAACCCAACAATCATCATTGAAACTTTGAAAAACATAAACTGGGAGATATTAAAAATCCTTCCCCTTGATGAAGGTGCTGAGTTCTTCAACTCAACATTTCTTAAGACTCTAAACAACCTAGCCACACTCCGAAACAAAAGAGTAAAAACTAACCATGCCATCTGGCTCATTAGACCCACCAAGCAACTCATGGTTGCTAGAGACAAATTATAGAGGTTATGGCAAGATCACTTATAATTTAGGCAACTCTGTAATCAGGTAAAGCATTTAGTCATTAGAAATAAAAAAAAAAAAACAGCACCACCTAAGACTTCAAGATTACCATAAACAAAACCCAAAGAGATTCTGGAACTCCATTACATTTTACTTAACCCAGGTTCTGAGAACAACCCCTGTCCAAATTCAGACAAAACACCTATTGAAATAGCCACTCTCTTCAACTCTTATTTTATCAACACCATATATAATCTCACTGCCATCTTTCGTCAAACTAACTACAGTACTAACTCTGTATCTCCAAATCAGTCTTTGCAACATTCTACTACTCCTCTCTATCTAGCTTTTCTTTCTCCCCCATTCCTACTGCTGCTATAACAAAACTACTTCTCAAGCTCAAACCTGGCACTAATGCTCTTGACAACCTACCCCCTGAATACCTTCAAATGTCAGCTAAGGCCATTGTCTATCCTACCAGTATTCTCCTTAACAGAACTATCCAAGAGTCCTGTGTACCTAGCATCTGGGAAAAGCATATATTCTGCCTCTTCACAAAGGTAGCACAAGCACAGACATTTCCAACTTCCACCCTATTGCTATTCTCTCTCCTATCTCTAAGATATTGGAAAATGCATTAACATTCAGCTTCTAAACTATCTACTGCATAATCAGATCCTTTCCCCTACTTGGCATGGGTTCAGGTCAGGCCACAGTACTACAACAGGTCTCATATTCTTCATGGACACAGTTAACTGAACTTGAGATGCAGGAAAACTTGTATCCACACTCTTTCTTGACTTTTCTAAGACCTTTGATACAGTCTCCCACCCTCTACTTCTTACAAAATTCTCTGAACTAGGTATTTCCCCAACCTTAAACTGGTTCTCTAATTGCCTCATAAATAAACAACAGTCTACCAAATGGCAACACTCATTCTCCCCATTCCTTAACACGTCTACAGGTGCTCCCCAAACCTCCATACTATGGCCTCTTCTTTTCAGTATTTTCATCAACAACTTTCACTCCACTCTTAATAATGCATCTGTAATACAATATGCAGGTGACTCAATCATAATCTGTTCTGCCAACCCTACAAGTGAACTTTTGTAAATGACCCAAAATGCTCTTACATCTACTGAAACTTGGATGACCAACAACCATCTTGCCCTAAACCCCAATAAAACCAAACTCCTATTATTTACCCTAGGAAAGCCACCCAATTAAACAAGACTGAATTTGCTATATATTCTCATATGAAAACAACTATAGAGGTTGTCTCCCCATACAAAACTACTAGGCATTACCTTAGATGAAAACCTAACATTTGACCTGCATGTTTACAGCAGTATCAAAAAGCACATCAAAAATTGTGCATCCTTTATAGACATAAATACTTTCTTAGCTGCTCTACAAAACTAACCCTTGTCTTAACCTTTATTCAGCCTTCTCGCTTATATGGTGCTCCTCTCCTTACCAAAATCAGGTCCTCTCTGAAAACCAAGCTTGAGACCTGCTGCAACAAAATTGCCAAGTTTACAAGTGCAAAATACTCCTTCCATCACTGCTCCTCCTTACACTTACTGAATTGGTTTGAACTCTCACATTACCTCACATACCTACAATTAACTACAGCATACAAAAGTATCTGCAAACCATCAGACTGCCCAGGCCTTACTTCCATATTAACTCAAGTTCATCCAAACCCGGCCCCTCAGATCTGAAAATCAAATTATCCTGCAAGTAGAAAAAACAAAACTTCCAGCTGGCCAAATGTTCTGCTCTTTATGCATTGCCAAACTATGGAATTCACTCTCATTAACAATTAGAACCACCAGTAATGCTTCTTCCTATATGGCAACACCTCTCTACTCTTTGGCACTGCACAAGCTCCAAATCTCTGCCTCCCAAAATCTGATTCTCCAAATTCATAACTACTTTCACCCTTATCGACTTCCTCCTTTCAATCTAATCTTCTCTACCTACTAATATTAATATCATTAGAATGATCATCTAGGCCTACCTTATTGATAGACTTGCAGCAAATGCAATGAAGAACAAAGACCAGGAACCCAATGAATAAAATGTATTCTTTTCTGACTTATATGACTTATATGGTTATACTTTTGAGATGTTAAGAAAGCGTGGTTATGGTGAAGATATAATTGCTAAGGCATAGTCTAGATTTAATAAAGAGTATATAGGAAACAACAATAGAAAATGGAAGGGAGTTTCCAAATTAAATAACAATACTGAATCTGGTTGTGAAATGTATTTTGTAACCACATATGGTGGGTTTAGCAATAGGTTTTATGAGATAGTACAAACACAGTGGCAACTGTTATCAAATTTAAAGGTTGGAAGTTCATGGATGCCTAACAAAGTTGTTGCTTCATATAGTGTGAGTAGGAATATTAAGAACTTTTTGCTGAAATCTAGGTTCTGCAGACCCAAGGAGGTCTTATATAAGTCATTAAGAACAAAAGGGACAGTAGGATGTGGCAAATGCAAGGCATGCAAATTATTTTGTCTTATTTTGGACTCTTAAATGGTTAAAGATTTGAAGTTTGTGGGAACTATAGGTGTGACACTGAGGGCATCATTTATGCCCTCAGATGTCATTGTAACAAGTTTTATGTGGGTGAATCCAAAAGGGCTTTTAAAATAAGGCTATTAGAACATATTTGTGATATATTAAATAAAAAGGAACAGAGTTCAGTGGCACAACATTTTTTGGAAGCACATGGTAGTTCTGTTCATGATTTACAAGCCACAATTTTAGAAAAAGTAGAGTGTGTTTTTTTTTTTTGGGGGGGGGGGTGTCAGCAAGAATAAACTTCTTTATAAAGAAGCAGTGTATATATTAAAGTTTGATACTTTGTTTCCAATGGGTATGACTGTTGATTTTAATTGGCATGTATTACTTTAAGTACTTTATAAGTGTTTCATGGTATTAACTGATGGCTTTATTGTTTAATTGCCTATTTAACAGTGTGTATATAAACCAAGTGCATGATGTGAAGTAACTGTGTACTCCAAGAAGTGCCAAGACGTCAGAGAGGAACACATTTTATTCATTGGGTTCCTGGTCTTTGTTCTTCATTGTATTTGCTGTTGTTACTTTGCTGCTTTGCTGTTGTTTTTGCTGCTCTGGCATTATGGCCAGTGATCCCAATATGGATGTGACTAGGATTTTTAGAAATTCTACTATGGATACTTCTCACCGTTTGCTGGACAATTATGTCACACACCCTCCTGAACCTAATCGTGAACAACTACAATCTGGTGTTGCTGGTAATAGTAATAGTAGAATAATAGAAATCCAGTCCACTGTGTGGGACAAATGGGAAACTGAAAGGAACCACAGGTTATTTAATCTGTTTTCAATTATTGTCAGAAGGTATGACAATGCTATAAATCCAGAATTTAAAAATATGTGTGATAAACTTGAGCAACTAATGAGAAAAGAAGCTGCTGTTTTTTTTTAATATTCAGAGCCTAAGTACTTTGAACTTGCTATAACTCCTAGAGGTCTTAGAGCTTATAAAGACCCTGCTACACCATTTGATTTAAAGAATGACAATGACAAGTTGTTTTATAAGCGCTGGGTGCAGCAGCACATAAATGCACAATAGAGTGGATCTCTATCCTTGTAGAGAGAGATAGGGTGAAACAAACAGAGCTACGAACTGAAATTAGCAGCATGTGCAGCAAGTTATTCTGTACTTCTGGCTCTGAATCTGTAGACAAGCTGGTTATAGACATTGACTTGAAATTAAAATCATTTGAGGAAGAAATCTTGCAGAGAAAAAAGAAAAAGTTAGTCAGAGATACCCGGGACTATGACAATGGTACTGCCTTTGGAGGAAGAATCAGTCGAAAAGCAAATAGAGGTCATGTGAGGTTTCAAGGAAGTGACCGAGGTGAGGAATGGCATTCCTACTCTTCTGTTGGTACTACTTACAATACATCAACAGGGGAAGATGAACAACATGTAGGGGATGAATATCCAGAACTGCCAAGGGCACAAAAACCTTCAGAATTTTGTCAGACCTTTAGGAATGGGCTGAATGGCCAAATTGAAGAACCACCAAACAGAAAAAGGCAGAGAGAGAACCAGTTTCCAAACCAAGGGCATTCTAATCCCCCCAAAATAATTACTACAAGCAAACCAAGTGGTGAGAATGCTGGCTGTGTTGTCAATCTGTCCGGGTATGTATTTTCAAGCAGTGAACTTTCTGTGTTGAACTGTGGTCTGAAGTTTGTTCCCACTATTGTTCCCAAGCTAAATGAGGTGAAACAATACATTTTTGGACCGCTTAGGAAATTACAATTGAAATGCATGTTTGATACTGTAAATAGTACTAAACAAAATGAATGTCTTAATGCCAGTGATTCCAGTATGGAAGTTAATTATTTTTCCTGTGCTTCTGAAGATGAGTATAATGCATACAGCTTATTTGATACTAGGTGTGTTAAAACACATAGCAGTTATGTTCCAGGTTTTTTTTTATGCTGACATTAGTTATTTTCATAAAACAATAGACTTTTTCACTGAAACTGTCTGAATTAAATATGTTTTTAAATCAAAAACAGAATATTGTTTACAATTTAACTAGAGAAGAGTGGTCAGCGTTATTAAATATGACTAAAAATGAACAGCTGTTTTTTTAAATCTGCTGACAAGGGAAACAAACTAGTTGTGATGCATATATCTCAGCATTTGAAGATGTATCATGAACATTTGGATGACAATTCAGTTTATTCAAAGGTAGAGACAAGTCATTATTTGCGAGCTTTAGCTGAATTTAAATCTTCACTTAATAAAGGTGTCAGGTTAGGTTACTTAACTGCTGACGATGTTCAGAAGAAGCTATGAACAGTCATAGTATTGCCACATTCTACTATTTAATTAAAATTCACAAAAATATACAGGCTCCTCCGGGGTGCCCTATTGTTTCAGGTAGAGATTATTTTACTTATAACCTGGGACAATTGCTGCATTTCCTGTTGCCACCCAAGGTAGTTTTATTACTTGCTTGTGTTAAAGATATTTTTGATTTTTTAAGCAAGTTAAGGACAGTACAATGGACTAATAAGATGTATTGGGTGACTCTAGATGTGAAAAGTTTATATACTAACATTAAACATTGCCATGGCCTTGAGGCAATTAGATTCTTCATGGGGGAGTCACCCACCACAGAATATAATGTAGATTTAGTACATTTGTTGAAGAATAACTATTTTGAATCTGATAGCCAAATTTATCATCAAAAATGTGGAACAGCTATGGGGGCGGCTTTTGTCCCCTCATATGCTAATTTAACCATGGGCTTGTTTGAAGTTGAATATGTTTTTAGGAAAAGGTTTTTGTCGATATGTTAAGTATTTTTTTTTTACTTTATTGATGATTTAATTTTTTATGCCAAGGAGTGGAACAGGAAGTGCAGAATTTTTTTGGATGAATTACAAGTAAATAGATTTAATTTTACATTTGATGGCATCGAAATAGGGAAGAAGGTGTCCTTTTTGGATGCAGATTTGTTACTTAAGGAAGATGGAACACTAACTAAAAAAGTACATATGAAATTTCAGTGGAATATATGTTATTTGAAAGCAACAAGTTGTCATACTGGGCATACGATTGATGCCTTACCTTATGGTGAATGCATATGTCTTTACAGACTATGCAGCGATGAACAAGATTTTTTAAGGGAGATAGGTTATACTTTTGAGATGTTCAGAAAGCGTGGCTATGCTGAAGATATAATTGCTAAGGCATGGTCTAGATTTAATAAAAAGTATATAGGAAACAACAATAGAAAATGGAAGGGAGTTTCTAAATTAAATAACAATACTGAATCTGGTTGTCAAATGTATTTTGTAACCACATATAGTGGGTTTAGCAATAGGTTTTATGAGATAGTACAAACACAGTGGCAACTGTTATCAAATTTAAAGGTTGGACGTTTGTGGATGCCTAACAAACTTGTTGCTTCATATAGAGTGAGTGGGAATATTAAGAGCTTTTTGGTGAAATCCAGGTTCTGGAACCCAAGGAGGTCTTATGTGAGTCATTAAGAAGAAAAGGGACAGTAGGATGTGGCAAATGCAAGGCATGCAAATTTATTGTGCTTTATTTTAGACTCTTAAATGGTCAAAGATTTAAAATTTGTGGGAATTATAGGTGTGACACTGAGGGCATCATTTATGCCCCCAGATGTCCTTGTAACACGTTTTATGTGGGTGAGTCCAAAAGGGCTTTTAAAATAAGGGTATTAGAACATGTTTGTGATATATTAAATAAAAAGGAACAGAGTTCAGTGGCACAACATTTTTGGAAGCACATGGTAGTTCTGTTCATGGTTTAAAAGCCACAATTTTAGAAAAAGTAGAGTGTGTTTTTTTTTTTTTGGGGGGGGGTGTCAGCAAGAATAAACTTCTTTATAAAGAAGCAGTGTATATATTAAAGTTTGATACTTTGTTTCCAAAGGGTATGAATGTTGATTTTAATTGCCATGTATTACTTTAAATACTTTTTAAGTGTTTCATGGTATTAATTGATGACTTTATTCCTTAATTGCCTATTTAGTAGTGCATATAAACCAAGTGTGTGATGTGAAGTAACTGTGTACTCAAAGAAGTGCCGAGATGTCAGAGAGGAATACATTTTATTCATTGGGTTCTTGGTCTTTGTTCTTCATTGTATTTGCTGTTGTTACTTTGCTGCTTTGCTGTTGTTTTTGCTTATTGATAGACCTACCTGATAACAATATTGACTCTGTACTGGACATGCACTCCTAAGTTGTACTGACATACAATTGACTCATATTCTCATGCCTTATTTTTTATGATACATCTTGCAGTACAAATATTAATTAGTGCTAACTTCTAGTAATGTAGTAAGAATATTCAACAGCAAAAAACAGCGTCCACCAGAGCTGATAAGATAAAAGGCTTTTAATGCAAAGGATAAGCGCTTTCACACATAGTGCTTCTTCAGATCTGATGTGTGAAAGCGCTTATCCTTTGCATTAAAAACCTTTTATCTTATCAGCTCTGGTAGACACTTTGTTTTTGCTGTTGAATATACTTTTTTAAGCTGGGCAACCTTTGGCTACTGGTATTATTTTTTCTTTTATCTTTTCTTTTATTAATGTAGTAAGAATATTAAGTTATCAACATGTTTTCTTAGTCCACCTAACCGTGATATCTTATATGTACTTTTAATTCTATCTCCTATATTGTATATACTATAATCAATGTAGCTGCTAATAATTAGCTGCTACTTTTGCTCATCTGTATCTACATACATTTTTGAACTGTAAGAAATTTATTGAACTAATTAGTGTATTTAACTGTGACTGCAAAAGTTTCTATTGTATGTATGTATGTATGCACTTTATTTAATTGTGACTATGAATTTTTCTATTGTATGTATGTGTTGATGTGGAGCTTTTCTCCCTGGGTCTCCACTGAAAATTGGCTCACTTCAGCCCAGTAGACTTTCCTGGTAAACAAATGCAAACAAATAAATAAATAAATAAAATAATTTCCTCATAATAGTGTATGCATGTTCCATATAAGAATGTGATCTGTGCCAGTAGTACAATTTTTAAATGTTGTCAAACTCTGGCCTTAATAAATAAAGCAATGTTTTTAGGTTCAGTAGATGGAATCAGTTATCACTTCTTGTTTATGTGCTATGGTTTAAAGTTGAATGCCTGTGTTATATTTCTTCTGCTGAATAAGTTATTATGTATATTATAGTAACAATGCTAGATGCTGCCTTTGTTAGTAATCAGAAAATTGAGTCTAGTTTCCTTTCTTTTAGATTAGCTTTTGGCTGAGATTAGAATACAGAACCTGTTATTACTAGTCAGTTAAATGTTTCCCTTTTATTCATCTATCATTTCATAATATTATCTTGTTAATTGCACATAACCAGCTGTGTGGATCCTTTTAATAGTAGATGCTGGGAAAATAAGCTCGGAAAAGCCATTCCTTTAAGTATAACTCATTTAATTAATGTAATGTAAATATGTTACTAGAAATGCAGTACTACTATATGAACTTAATTTGCTGTCATAAATTTTCTTTTGCTTCCCTAACCCTACACTGATTCTATCTGAAGTTTTATCTTCCAGGAACTCATTCATCCCCCTTCTATAGTGCCAACACAATACTGCCAAATCCCTTATGACAAGTTGGACCTTCGTCTTTAGGAAGAGCACCTCATAGCATTTTCATGAATAAGATTGCCACCCCACATTTGTATTGTATATACAACTGGTGATTGGGATTTTATCACATGTACAGTGTCAGTGGCACAGCAGATAGTACACCCACCTATGGTGCAGAAGACTGTAGGTTATATTCCTATACCAGGTTGATTGATTACTGACACTGCAGTGCAGCATAAGGGGGATGTGCAGCACTCCTGAATATATTGTCCTTTGGATGAGATGTCAAACTGAGGCCCCCATCTGTTTGAGATGGTGGTAGTTCAAGTGGATGTGAAAGATCCCACAGCATCTATTGAAAAGAGTAAGGTTTCCTATATAATCTATGGATATTTAATCAATCAGTAGTTAAATATGTACATTACATATTCATATTTACAACATATGTACAAATACTGTTAACAAATAACATCTTCCTTTTACATTTTGCTTTATGATATGAAACAAATACGTATTACTTTTATGACCCCCACTGCAATTTTTACAACCAACACCTTATTTTTTTCAACACCATTGCTAGGTCCCATTTTTTTGCTGAGCATGATTTCCTTAACCCTCTGATTCCAGATCAACCATAATACAGCAAAATTTTTGTATCAAAATTTTCAACCTATTTCTTACTTTTCTGTCTATAGTAACCAAATTCAGTCATGTTCAAATTTAAATTACTTACATCTTTAAAGTCATTTATATATTTTTTCACTATAATCTTTTCCCATAACAATTTTACCCTTTTACATTCTATGAAACATGCTCACAAGTTTCAGATTCACCACAATATGAACAACCTCTGGATTTAATACTTTTATATGGCATATTCATCTTTACTTGCAGTTTTTGTATAGACAACCTCCATAAAAAATCCTGATGATCTATATGACTTTTACATCTTTCCATTCTTGTAGCAATAGCATTCCTTTTCTAATCATTTAATTCATTCCAAGGATATATCCTGTAATATTTTTTCCATAATCTTATACCATTTTTTCTATTATTTTCAATTTCTTTCACATTTATTTTCCAAAAATAATCTTATCTTGATAATTTTCCATTTTTTTTGTTACACCAACTCCTTCTTTTTTTAGAACTAAACACAGTCAATCATTCCTTTTTATACTTCACACTTAGTATTTTTGTAATTAAAGTAGCCTCATTATCTTTCAAAAGCTTCATTACTATGTAAAAATTTAAGGATGACATGCACACTATAGGGATTATTAACCCTAAACCTTCTGTTTCATTTTTCACATATAGCACTCCACTTTTCACAGGGTTTAACCTAGATCCACAGATAAAGGAAAAATATTATATTGTATACATCTTTCTCTAAGTTCAACAAAATGATAAAAGCACAAGTTAAATAAGTAATCTTTGCTAACAGTACCGAATTTATTAAGTATACTTTCTTTTTAAAGGAAAGCCTAAAAGACTTTCAAAACACTTACATTTGATTTATTTCCTCTATTTACTCTTTCCACACATACTTTATAATTTCTTGTTTCCCAAAGTTTATTTCAATGATCTTAATTCTTTCCTTATTAAATTCAACTCCCCAAGAGCCTAATCCTTGACTTTTATCTTTACTTAATACTAACTCAAAGACTATAATAACGTCTTGCAATTGTTTTATTACGGTATTCATGCTAACTTCATTTGTATTCTAATGATAATTTCATCTGCATAATTTACAATATAGCATTTTTATCTCTTCCTTAGAAATATAACTATTAGCATCCCTCTCCTTATTCCTGTACATAGATATTACATTATTTACTAATATGGATAATGCACCACTCAATGGACATGCTTGCCTAATACCCTTCTCTAACTTTATATCTTCACGCAACCATCCATTAATCATAGCCTTCACTATGTTATACTTATATGCTGACATACACACACTTTTAATCCTCTGACTTATATTATACATATTAAATATATCCCATAATACTGAGTGATGTAACAAATCAAATGCTTTACTTAAGTCTCCTACCATTAATTTTGTCTTAATAATTCTAATATATCATCTACTAATTCCCAAATAATTAATAATAAATCTTCATCTTTTTTACCTTTCATACTAAACACAAAATCATTTACAATATTACCTACTTTTCCTTTCATCCATCTGCGTAACATTCTCAAAAAAATCTTATAATCCATATCATATAGTACAATTGGTCTCCAATTTTGAATTTCTTCCTTCTCTCTTCTTTTCCATATAAACCTAATGATACCTCCACTTAGCTCTTTATACATAAAACCTTTCCCTACCCATTCATTTAATACCTTTACAAAACTTTTTTTTGCTCTATAGTCAGATTTATGTACATTTTATATTCTATTCCATCTGGTCCTGCAACTGAATCTAAGTTCATTTCCTTCATTACATGTTCTATTTCTTCTATTTCTCCTTCATTACCTGTTCTACTTCTTCTATTTCTATCTCTTGTTCTAAACCTTTACTCTCCGTATTAGCAAATGTATGTACTTTCCATTCCTTCCATGCCTTACTTCTCTTCTCTTCTCATTGCTTTAGATATTGTCCTATTATATTATTTCACTATATTCATGATCTCTTCTTGTGTACTATGTATCTTACCTGACAAATCTTTCATTTCCCTCATTGCACTATTATTCTCTTTAATTATTTTACTTAAATATGGAGCAATTTCTTCTTTTTTTCTTTTCAAAATATCTTTGTTTATACAATAACTGTTCTATTTTTTTCTTGTTCATTTCATATATTTTCTGTTCTTTGATAAAGAAATTGCCATCATTCTTCTGTATACAATCAATCATTTAATTATTTAAATTCTTATAAATCATTTTTCTATATATATTTCTCTTTTTCCCATGTCATATAACATTTTTATATTTCAATTTAAAATTTAACCACCATTCTGACCAATCTTTGTAAAATTCTCTCATATCTACATGATCTTTCCATAGTCTCATGACTGCTTTTCTCCCTTATCACCCATTTCACTTCATTTATTCTTTTTATGTCTTTCCCTATTTTTATATAATCATTTACCTTTACCATAATGTATATTGCCATGTGATCTGAAAACCCTGTCAGTAAAACTATGTGTGCAACTGCTGCTAAACTTTCTGATAATAAAAATAATCTATTTCTGTTCTTTTCTCCCCTCTTCTATACATCCAAGTCTCTAAATTCCATATTTTTAACTGTCCATATTTTAAAATGTCCTTTACTACTTTAACATCATAATTTTTTATTCATTTGACTTAGATTATAATTAAAGTCCCCTACTACAAGTATCTCCATATTAACTGCTACATATTGTATTAACTTTCTAAACATCTCTTCCATGTCTTTTTTTACTACAAATGCATATAATACAATAATTCACATAGCATGCTCTCTCCATCTTATGTCAATAACAGTAATTCTCCTTGTCATGACAAATGTAACATCCAACACTTTAATAGTATATTTGTATAACATAAGTATCCCTGACCAGGTCTCTTTCCCAAAATTCCATATTACATTTTCCCCACCTTACGTCTGTTTGATATATTTCTGTTTTTGATAAAAATCGAATATCTTCTAATATAATAACATCATTAACATTTTACACCACCCCAAAATCCCTATCCTTCTTTCCAACTTTTTAAAACTATTCAAATTTAATGACAAAACTTTACACATAACTCTACTTTAAATTATAAATGCATTGTCTAAAATTACAGATAATAAATTGAAGAAGATTAACAGAGACCATTTAGCCTATGGGAAAGGGTCAGCCTATCCTTTACCCCCTTCTAATGTTAATTTGAATATGAATGTAGGACTTAATAGTGGTTCGTCTGATATGGATGAGAATGTTGATGATAATTTTGATAGTAATGAGAGCATATTGAATAATGTTATGCCTACTGAAGTATCTCCTGTGAGAAAGAGTGAAAGACTTGCTAATAAACACACTAGCAATGGTGCGACTAATAATAGAAATTCCAATATGGAGGGTTCAGGTTCATCTCAGGGTTTTCAGGGGGCCAGGAAGGCAAACAATGGGAGACAACAAAATCGGCCTCAGCAACAACAACATTGGAAAAGGAAGGGGCAGAACAGAAGGAGAAGATAATTGTTACTCCTGGTTCTGTAAGTTGTTTAAACCCTGGTTCTGTAAGCTGTTTAAACCCTGTTGGCACCCATTTAAAAACTGTTAAAGTTTTGTTTAATAGTGCTAAAAATTTTAACATTTACAACTACTCTACATTTGTACCTGCCCCTTTACTTATTGATGTTCTGGCTAAAGGTTTAACATTTGTTCCTTCTTTTAGGGGAGATTTGGCTAGAGCTATCATTGACCTTACGTCTTTTACTAGAAAATTGAACTTGAATGTTCTTTTTGGCACTAATTCTAGTCTGATTAAAGACTTTAGAGTTGCTAGTATTTTCAATCCTGCATTACACCTTCCATTTTACTCTTTGAAAAAAAATTGTGAGAATGACTTTAGGAATGTTTTGAACAACAAAGTGTTATATGGATCTGAATTATTTAATTTATCTTGTGCAGAAAGAGAGGCACTGAAAGATTTGAATTTTGCTGACATACATGTTATTAAACCTGATAAGGAGGGGGGGTTGATCTTCATGAATAATGATGATTATAATAACAGTATGTGTGCACCTTTGACAAATGAGGCTTATGTTAAAGTCTCTCTCAATGAAATTAATGGAGCATATCAACGTATTAAAGGTTTCATCAAAGATTTATTTTTGGATGGATATATTGATGTGGATTTATTTAATTATATTTCCATCTCTCACCCTCTTACCCCTATGATGTTTGGGCTATCTAAAATCCATAAAAATTTGGATAATCCTCCTTTTCATCCCATTATTGATGGTAGACAATCTATTACTTATGCTTGTGCCAAATTCATGGACACTAAACTCAAAGAAGCCTTGAAAAATGAGAGCCAGATATGTAAGGATTTGTGGGCTTTCTTAGAGGTGATTAATAATCTTCCTTTTTCTGAGAACCTCAATTTTTTCACAATCGATGTCTGTGATCTTTATACGGTTATTCCTCAAGACATAGGTTGTGAATGGGTAAGGGAATTTCTATTAGAACAACACATTGAGGGTTCTAACATTGATTTAGTTATCTGTCTGTTGGAACTTGTACTTAACAATAACTATTTTTTGTTCAATAAAGAATATTATTTACAGAAAACGGGTGTTGCCATTGGTTCTCCCTGTGACTCCACTTTTGCTAACACTGTAATGGCCTAGTGGGAGAGACATTTCCTATTCAAGGATGTTACTTTTCAAGAGAGAACCGCATGGTACACCTGTTATCTGGATGATATTTTCATTCTTTGGAAGGGCAATGAACTTTCAGCTATTGCATTTATTGTGCATATCACTAAATTTACCAACTTTTTGGACTTTACTTGGGAATTCCAAACAGAAAATATTTCCTTTCTTGATGTTGAACTGATAAAAGATTTTTCTCTGAAGAAATACATTTCAAAGATTTTCAGAAAGTCAACTTATTCCAATGCATTCCTCCATTATTCCAGTTGCCATCCATTTGCCCAGAAGAGAGGTGTGGTAAATGGCCAATTAGTCTGGGCCGCTAGGATGGTTTCTTTGGAATCTGATTTTATGGACGAATGCAACCTTTTGAGGGAAATGTTTATTAAACGTGGATACCCCAGTAAATTAGTGGATGATCTTATTGGGGAAGTCCATCACAAAAGACTGAGAGGTTTATTTAAACCATTGTTGTTTTTGAGTGAGGGGCATGATATGGATGTAATTGGAGATGTCCACCTTATTGATAATGTGGACCTGTTACAAAATAGGAATTATGAATTAGTTACAGGTTCTAACCACATAGGATTGGAAATTAATCATTCCCATGTGCCCTCTAATGGCGACTTAGCCAAATTGAGTTTCATCACCACATTTTCTGTTGATGCATTTTCTCTGAAATCAATTATTTCGAAGAACTGGTGTTTCCTTTTGAATTATAATTTAATTAAAAATAATGTGGGTGATTTCCCCTGTGTGGTTTTTAGGAGAGGTAGGAATTTGAAAATGGTCCTTGAAAGGGGAACTTCAAAATATCATTTACCATATTGTGGGATGTTTAAATGTGAGGCTTGTCGGTGGTGTAAACATATTAAAGTTGCTAATTCCTTTATTATTAGGGACAAAAAATATTTTATTAAGGGTAAATTCAATTGCAATACAAAAAGGGGTTGTTTATTTCAGTTCATGTATTTATTGCCCTGCCTTTTATGTAGGTAGAACAGAAAGACCCGTTAAAAATAGAATCTATGAGCGTATGTATGCAATTGAAAAAATGAATTTGAATAATGCTCTAGCCAGACACATTAATTCTTGCCCGACCCATGAATTTAAATTTTTGGTTATTGAAAAGATTGTTGACAAGAGAGGTGGGCCAATGGATTTGAAATTGGATGAAAAAGAATTGATTTGGCAGTTAAAATTGAATGCCTTGACCACCCGAGGTTTGAATGATTCTGTGTCCATTAGAAGTATTCTGAAATTGAGGGCTTTGACCAGATGAAAAATATGAGTGCATTTTTTTATATATATATTTTTATATATTTTTATATGTATATTGCTTTTTCATATTTAATGATGTCATCGTATTCACAATATTTGCACTATTAAGAATTTTAGTGTTTTAGGGTTTAAATGTTCGATTGTTTGACTGCAAGGTTTCTAACTTTGTATGGGTTTAATGTCATGGAATTATGTGACATTCTTAGCTCTTTAAATGGAGGTTTGGTTTTTAATTGTTGAGTGATGTCATGACTTGTAAATTTATTTAAGCTTTGTAATATATTTTTTGAATTGTCTGATGAAGTTTGCTTATTTCAGTAAATGAAAGCGCTTACCTTATTTTTGAACTCTGTGTGTTTTTTTTTTTGCTCTATTTTTAACAGTTTTAAATTATATGTATTCATCCTTTTCCTTTCTTTTTTTTTTAAGTCTTCTATAGTTTTCCTTTTCCAATTGAATTTCTTTTGTGTTTAACTATATTCCATTTAACATCATCATTCTGATTTAAACTTGACTCTACTTCTTCAATATTTATGGCATTTAAATTGCCTTTCATTTTATCTTTTTGAAATATTCATTCCATACTGGTATTACTCCTATCTTTTTTTCACTTCTTTCTCGTATACATCAATTTCTTTAACTTTATCCTTATTACCTTGTTCTGTTACATTTTCTGATAAATCTGAAATTACTTAATTTTCTTTTTTTTTACATTCCCTCCCAAATATCCCACTTTTTTACATTTATAACATTTTAGATCACAATCTTTTGCATCATGCCCTATACCCCCCACATATAAAACATCTTATTTTTTCACATTTGTTAATTAAATGATCTGTTTCCCCACACAAAAAGAATATTATTGGTTGACCCCAATATCTAACCAAGCCTCTTTCTCCTTCAACATTAATAACACTTGGAATATGCACAATTCCATTGTTTTCCAATTTCAATATCATGTTGCAGTTGGGTCTATATTAAAATACCGAAACCTCACTTACCCAAATACCTAAACGCCAACACATAAATAGTGAACCGTGAGAACACCGAACGTCCTGAAGTGCGAAATTTGAAATATCGAATTCCCATAGTTGGCCCTTATCCTGTATCGCTTCCTAACATAAATGTTCAACAGTTACTGACCTTAGGGTTAGGGTGCGGGTTAAGGTAAGTTCATTTATAGTAATACATGCAACCTACAGTTTAGGGTTAGAAGTAGGGCTACGTTAAGTGTATATATAGTAATATAGTTGAGTAGGTGAATATATACATAAATACACTTTTCCCGTAGTTGGGTGTTGTTTGTTTATAGTTAGATATATTTGTGTGTATTGAATGTTTAATTATGATATGGGATATATGGGTGAAGTGTAGATATGGGGAAGTGTGGATTATTTATTTTGTTTGGGTAGGTAGTACATAGCGGTGGTGGGGTTGGCCAACTATGGGAATTCGATATTTTGAATTTCGCACTTCAGGACATTCAGTGTTCTTGTGGTTCGCCATTTATGTATCGGCATTTAGGTATTCGCATAAGTGAGGTTTCGGTATTTTAATATAGACCCATTGCAATCCCATACCCCAGTTCATAAACCTCCATTATCATACACTTTTGATAAATTCAGCACATCATTGCATATATTTAATAAATACTTTTTTTAGATTCCCTTTAAATAATTTTTAAAGCCTCTGTTTCAACTTCAATTCTAAATTGAATGTTAATCTTTTTTCCTAGCTTCCCTGAAACTGGGCTTAAGTATATAAAAGTACTCTAACCATACATATTCACTCAGAACAGCTCCCAACTAGGACCACACTCCTTAACACTACTATAGCACACATTAACTCCACAATTTCTCTTCTTCCACACCCTACTCACCCATCTATGCACTTAATATTCAGTGTAACAACTGTACTAATCATCCTTACGCATATAACATCACTACCCCCTCAAAACTTAACAATTACCTCCTCATCACATACTGTGACTGCAACCTGCTGTTATCTCAACAGTTTCACAGATATCTCCCCACAAATCTTTCTCTATACACTACCCTATTACTCGTATCCTAAACTACTATACACCCCACAAAGTAAACCTTGCCTTATACCTCACACTTACACTTTAAAAAAAATAAATAAATAAATAAAAATTAATACACTACTTTCTTATGCCATCCAGCACTGCTTCATTGTAAAGATATCCAGGTCCAAATACTTGCCAAGTCCTCAGAAAGTGTCCAAGGAACTTAAATATTATGTCTGTTAACATTAGAAGCATACACAATAAAATATCCCCCTTTCATGCTTGGATAGACCAGCACAAACCAGACATTCTAACCCTAACTGAAACCTGGCTAAACCTAACCATAAAAGATTCTGAAGTGATAACACCTAACTATGGCATAACTAGACTTGATAGAAACCACAGGAAAAGGGAAGGAGTAGCTCTACTCTACCCCCACACCATTAACATAACTCCATTTAATGACAACATCCCCACTTTCCCCAACACTGAAATGCTCATATTCTTCATAAATCTTAACAAATACTAAAATAATTGGCATCATTGTTCTCTACATTCCGCCAAGGCAAAATATCCCCCTATTAGATGACATTTTAATCTGGACCTCCCAAACCATCATGAAACTATTATTCTAGGTGACATCAGTACTGATTGGCAGTCCATCTCATCAGAACTACTATCAAACAGTATCAGCCTCTATGGTTACTCTGAAATAATTAACTCCCCTACTAGGTATAATAAGGACTACACTCAACAATCTACCTTAGACTCAATTCTGGTATCACATCCAATTAACTTCAACTCTAGTTTCACTCTGCCAAACTCCCTCAGTGACCACCTACTGACATTTACCATTAGAACCAACACACACCTACCAAGAACCCATACTCTAAAATCTGTTTGTAACCTTACCAATTTTACCCAAAACAAATTCTATGAATTACTTCTCAAAATGAATTGGTCACCACTAAAATATCTCCCACTAGATGAAGCAGTGCAGTACTTTAACACCAGATTTCTAAAAATACTGGACACTTTAGCTCCAGTCCACACTAAAAGAAGCAAAAATAAAATTCTGCCCCTTGGCTAACCAAGGCTTGTAAAAATCTAATGAAAAAAAAGGATAAAGTCCAGTATCTCTGGAAGTATAGCAAAAATAATGTAGATCTAATACTCTTCAAACAATTGTGGAACCAAGTAAAGAAACAGGTTGTTAAAGACAAACAATCCTACTACACCCACCTACAAAAAAAAAAAAAAAACTAACCCTAAAAATTCTGGTTCTGTATTTCAAACCTACTCAGCCCTGGCACTAGAAAAGACCCTTGCCCTTCATTAAATGCAACTTCATCCCAAATGGCAAAACAACTGTAACAACAACTTCATACAATCCATAGCCGAGCTGATCTCTAATAACCTCAACTCCATTCCCTCCCTCTCTTTCTCCTCAGCTCTTCCTAATAGTATACCCCTTCTAGCTTTGACCATTTCCAGCATAGTAACCAGAAAGTCCCTCCTTAAAACTTAACATTCTCCTTACAACCAATGCCTACAAGCCTCATAAAAAACATTTCCAGAAACTAAAACACTGCTCTACATCCACTGACAACCCCCCATTACCTTAAACTAGCTGCCAAATCTATAGCTTACCCAATCAGCATCTTGCCAAATAGATCTATTTCAGAATGTGCAGTACCAGAAATATGGAAAAATCCTATATCATCCCTATCCACATAGATGGCAAATCTACTGAATTGGCCAACTTTCAACCCATAGCCATTCTGTCTCCCATCTCAAAAATATTAGAAATATCTATACACCATCAGTTAATGAAATATGTGCTACAAAACAACTTTATAATACATACCCAACATAGTATCTGCCCACACCACAGTACATCCACAGCCCTCTTATCCTTTGCTGAGACACAGGCTACTTGGTATCTGCCATATTTCTCAACTTTCTCAGGCATTCAACACAGTCTCTCATTCCTTACTCTTGCACAAGGACTCTGAGTTCAACCTTACCTTTCCCACCTTACAATGGTTCCACAGTTATCTGCATGAGCAAAAACAAGCAGTGAAATAGCTAAATTAAATCTCTCCCCTTTTACACAACCTCACTGAAGTTCCACAAGGCTCTATCCTTGCCCCCCTCTCTTCAACATTTTTACAAAAAACATACAAACTGCCTTATCCACTGGAACACTCATACAGTATTCAGGTAAATCCACTATTATCTATAATGATGCCACACTACCCCAACATCTCACAATCATACAACAATCATTGCCAGCATTTGAATCTTAGCTCACTAATCACCAATTATTCCTAAATGCAAAGAAAACTAAACTCCTTCTGTTCCTACCAAAAAAATCACTCTACAGATACAAACCAATTCAAAATACACATGGCTGATAATACAATCCTCAAAATAGTCCAGCAAACCAAATTGTTAGGTGTAACTATAGATGATCAGTTAAAGTATGATGTCCATGTCCAACAAATCATAAAAAAACACCAGAAACTCTGCATCCTATATAGAAACAAACACTCCTTGACCGCACTAATGAAGATAACCCTAACAAAAACCTTCCTATTACCCTTCTTTCTATATGGTGCCATTATATTCTCTAACCTACAGACTGTCATCAGATGCAAAATGGAATAATGCTACAACAAAGTGGAAAAGTTTGCCACAAACTCCAAAACCACCACTTACCACTGTATACCACTGCAAATGCTAGACTGGCTAGAATTCCCCAAACACCTCCTCTATAATCAACTCACAACACTACACACCATAATCAATAAGCCCCTAGCCTGCCCTGCGCTGAACAACATAATCAAGTCCTACAACCCCAACAGAGCCCTCAGGCCCAAAGATAAAAAGATTCTTACTATCTCCAAAGCTTCTAAAATACCTGGACAAAGCATGTACTCTCACAGTGCAGCTAAAGCATGGAACTCATTCCCACTATCACCCAGAAGTATTCCTGAACTAGTAGATTTCAAAATGTCCCTAAAGCAACATCTTAACAAATCTTGGCAGTGCTCATGCTCTACTCCTGGCTAATCTGTCATACTCTTTCCTCCTCCATCTGTCTACATGCATCCATCTTCCAGAATCTCTCTCTGACAGTTCTCTCATCAAAACTAACACTACCTAAGGATGACTAACAGCCCCCTAACATTCCTCACATCTAACATTCTAACATCTTTTCCTATAACTGTGCTCATCGTCATATCACTATAATGTGACTTCCCAAAACATTGCATTAAAATAAGGTATAACTACTTTTAACTACTGACTATACCACAAAGATCCTTCTACACTTTGTATAGATATCCAAAGACCAGATTCTATTGTATGCAAATATGCTTGTTTTCCTCTGCTGATGTTTTAAATACTTGTTAACTACTACAGCTACTTACTATAGCACAGAAATTAATCCTTCAACAGATTGTATCAATTGAGAAAGGCCAAGTTGTATTACAGGTATTATCTGCATATATATTTGATTTCCTGTGATAATGTCTAAATATTGATATATGTTTCTTTCCATAAAACTGTAAATGTTACTTATAGTTATACTGATTGTACTGTTGGAGCTTTTCTCCATGGGCCCCCACTGAAAATGGTTTCTTCTGACCCAGGTGGACTATCCCAGTAAACAAATGTCAAATAAATAAATAAGTAAGTAAAAGTTAAATAGTGAGCAGTTTTTCTTTTTGTCGTATTCTTCTCTAAATTTTTCCATTATCTGCTCAGTCTCAAAAATAATGTCACAAAAAGTCTCTTTATTAATATGAATGAATGCTCTTCCCTCATTTGGTTTCATTCCAAGCATGTTAATAACTTCATCCCATACTTTGTATCTATTCATTGGAGCATCTATCTTCCTTCTTTTCAGTTTGTACCTTAAATAATCTTTTTCTTTTGACATTCATTTCTTTCTCTTCTCTCTTGCCATGCATCCCTTCTTTCACCGTATCAACATATGACTTTTTTCCCATCTGCATATACTCACTCTGCTGCCCTTCTTCCTTTTGTATTCTGTCCATCATTTCTCCACATGACAAGTCTTTTTCATCTTCTGGCTCACTTTCCTCCACCATCTCCAACAATATATCATGCCACAACCCTCCTGAATGGAGGACTGTTAACAACAGAATCCTGAGTTGTAACTTCTGCTTCAAATAACTTCTGCTGGAATAAATCCTACATATCCAATTCCACTTTCCTTTGAAAATCCTCAATTGCTTTTTCCACCATCTCTGACACACCATCTTCTTTTGACCTCTCTTTCATGTCTGATTCCTTGTCTGTTAATGTTAATACATCCGCTGCTCAACTAACAGCACTACAATCATAAAACACCTCTTGAATGTCTCCTCCGAGATTCATGTTTGCTTCACCCTGCTTTCTGCTTCTCCGAGCTACCTACATGCCTGGACTAGAAGACAGGAAGCGCCACCACGAAAAGAGTCCCCATAAAGTGAAAAGAGTAGCTGAAGTTCCCCAATGCTCTGGCCAAATTTCCTATAGTAGTACAAATACCACCTTGGGTCTTATCTGAAAAGAGGCTAATAGCCTAGTGGGACTAACCTGCTCAACAAAAGGATAAATTAAAATAATAAATGAAGAAATCCTAACTAAAACAAAGCATGTGAAGTAATGTCATATACATCATCTCACATGGTGACACATGACACCTAAGTCTCCCCTGCCACAGAAGATTGCAGTATGGTTTGTAAGCATGTTATACTTACCTTCCTGATTGTAAGAAGAAACCCACAACTTCTCCCTAGAATGAGCATGCTGACATAAGACACTTACCCTGCTGTCCACATGACTCCTCCAACCTTGGAGCTGCTGCATTTTTATTTTGAATTGTCAAAAATGTATTTCTATCCTTGTCTTGGAGCTTTTCTCCCTGAGCCTCCACTGAAAATAGGCATTTCGCATCCCAGACCGACTTTCCAGGTAAACAAAAACAAATAAATAACCAAACATGGGTCATAGCTGGGGCTCATTCCACAGAACCAAATATGTATATTGTTTGTTGGAGGCAAAATCTGGTGCAAATGAGGGGTCATAAATGTTTTTGAAGTGTGTCTTTACCTATGGTTATATCATTTCTTTTGATGTTTTTTTCAATTATTTTTTGCTTCACATGGCATCATAGCACTAAGTTTTACCCAGGTCTGCTGTGGTATAGTAAAGGTCTTTTGGTCAAAGTTCAGCACACCAAAACAAGCTTAGCACAACCGATTAAAACAGAAAAATTTAAAAAAAGCATCTTACTTAAGCAGGTATAAAGATCCCTGACCTGTACAACTCTTGTATTGCTGCATTTGGCAAACAGAGATTGCCTGATTCATGTTTGGATGCTAAATGAATTTATCACTCTCTCTTAGAGGTTGAGTCAATTGCATAGTCTTTCTTTGGTCCTACACAGTTCAGGATGGCATATGTGATTGTTTTGCTCAGGATCTTTACATTGTTTACCACTTATATACTTGTATGGAAAACAATAACATTATTTTTCATTCTGTCTTAGAGATCCATTATTATCACTGAATTGATTACAGTTATATAACAATGGTGCATCATATAAGCACATTTTGTGTGTGTGTGTGTATATGTATATGTATCTATATCTATATCTATATATATATATATATATATATATATATATATATATATATATATATATAAATTATGTGTGCTTTAGTCTTTGTGGTAAAGAATGCCCTTTACAAGGACATTTTTTTCATAAAGTAGGTTACTTATGAATATAAATAAATAAAATGCAGAGGCAGTTGACACAAAGAAATCATGGAAAATATTTATAAAATAATTAAATAGCCTTATTTTTAACACCTGATATCAACCATCTCAGCTCACAACTGCTGTAGGGATTATTTATATTGTCATTTATGTTTTATCACTCTTAATAATATGTGATGTTCAAAGACTGGTCCAAAAGATAAACTTTTAAAGAATTCTGATGGGTAAAGAAACCAACTGAGTTAACTAGCCTAGAGGGACAATATAGCAGTCAGCTGCATATCAGACCAGATTAGATCTCAAGGTATATTTAAGTCTGACTGACAAAGATTATAGAAATCTTGCTTGCTAATTTAATTATTTATTTATGTATTTATTTATTTACTTACTTATTTATGCTGAAATATTTGCACCTTTACTTTCTAGCAATGTGGTCTGTTTTCATTGAAATTTTTGTTATATTATTTACACACCTATCACAGCTGTGAGTGTATAGTTTTTGAGTCTGAAACGAATAAACTAAAAATGGCAATTGTATATGTATAGGCAAATATTTATAAGTATGATAAAGAATCACCAGATTAGTTAAAGAAATGAATACATAGCATTCAGTAATGTAAAGAAAGATTCCTTAGGCAATATAAATGTTTCTGAAAAAGCTGACCACCCCCCCACCCCATCACCTTCTAGAGTAGAGAACTATGCAACCACACTCCAGGTAATGAAATATAGTAAATGTAAGGTCATACTGTGTAAGATTAAAACAGTCCCTACTGGATATGTATGGCCTTTTCAAATAAATGACATTTTTTTTCAGATTTCACATACTTACCCAGAGACTATGCAACTTCAGAGAATGTAATGTTAAGGAAGTTGGGCTACACGGAGCTTCTACAATTCACTCAAGTCGGGTAATTTAAAGCAATAGGAAGTAGGATTCTCACAAAGCATCCATCACTGCAAATGGGACTTGCTTAATGATATCATATCTAATTGAAGAGCACACTTGGTAAAACCAGGTATTTCTTTTAGTCAGTACTGGTAAAACATTGGAGTTAATGCAAGCAGTTATCTCAGGTGTGCCAATGAAGCACAAACACACATGCATACAGACAGACACAACCCCCCCCCACACACACACATAAGCATGAATGAACAGACCCTACTTACTCATGTGTACATGCATATGCATACATACGTACACATATATGGAAACCTATATTTTCATTATGTGTTTCATTTATATTTGAAATGTTTCTCTGCACAATAAGGATCATGACAAAATGTATCTTCTTTGCATAAAACACTGACAGACTTGAAAATAAATTTTAAATGTTTAGCCTTTGCTAAGCTAGTAATGTTCTCAGCATACCATAACGAGCCTACAACTTACAGATTGCTTTTCTCAGCCTTATTCCTTCACTAACACTAAGTAGCAATTGCAGACATCATAGCTGACTGTAGAGTGGAAGTTAAGGTTTAAAACCCAATCCCTAGTGACAGGATCATGGATCCCAAACCTGACTTACGCAACTCTCTTCAGGAGAATGAATGAACTTGTTGTTGCTGGTTGTCAACACCAGGAACTGAATGGGTCTGTAGGGCAGCCAGGGAAGAAAGTAATGGTCAGTAGGAGACAAATAAAAAATACTGAAATAAAATGTCAAATATAAAGAGGAGGTGTGGTTAGAATTATTGCCAGTCAAAGTAATCTTGATAGCCCAAAAACATGAAGAGATTAAACAGCAAACAAATCCACCAAAGGCCAACTATTATATTCATCACTTTTACTAAAATAAAAACAAATGTAAACTAAATTAGCAGAGTAAGCATTTTTATCTCTAAACTTATCACTATGGATCTGAGACTTCATTAGACTCCGTCAAGGAAAACTTGAAACTCATCTATAGATCCTGCCCACACAAGGAAAAATATCATCAATAAACTTTTATAATATTTGATATTACTGAAATCACTTCTTTGTATAAACTTCCCTTTTCCCAATATGCCATCACTAGACTGGAAAAATTGGGGGTCATAGTTGCACTGTGGCAGCCATTACCACCCTTCTAGTTTGCAGTAAATACATTATCTTTAAATAAAAAATGTATCTTAAAATATTGTCTAGGCACTCACTTATAAATCTGATTTAGTAACTGTCATGCCATTTCCACTCAACAGAAAATTGGCCTATGTTCCCAATCTAGGCCCCCTATCTCATTTTATATGTGTGATTTTAAAAGATTATCCGTTTAACAGTGAATCTTTTATCAGAGATAATGTTTACTTTAAAGACAAAATTGTTAATATCCCCATTATTGAACATAACTTACTGGTAACATTATATATTATATTTCTATATAGTGTCATATCCCAGGACTTGGGGAATGAATATTTCAGCAAAGAGGGTGATCAGCCTCATTTTTATTGCATCTTGGAGATTCCAAAGAAAATACCTATGGTAGAAACCTTTATTACAATATAATCATACACAGTTTGTGAAATCCTTCTTTCCTTCCAAAAGATTTTGGTATAGCCAGATGTCTACAAACTGATAGCTGCTGTTGATACCTTTTCAACTAACCTTTTTTGTAATTGCTCATCACTTAAAATGAAAAACATCTTCTTGTCATGATTCAGTGTCCATAACAGTAAAAGCCACCCCCTTGGCCACGTTCATTACCCTGATAGAATTGCCTATAGACATATTCCTTAGAGCCATTTTTTCACTCGCACTAAGATTGCATATCATCCTAGCGGCTGGTTGTCACATTCAAAATACTGTTCAAAAATTTGTATAATGAGAGAGAAGGAGGATTTAGAGAGTTTAGTCTATACAAAATTTTTGTATCATTTGTCTTGACTTAATACATAATCAAAACATTAAAATGAATTTATATGTGAAGTTCTTCAAATTATTTATAGTATTCCCCAAGCTTGCTCCTCTAGTAAGAATACAAGTGAAGTTATTTTGCAAGACTTGGATCTTCATCAAAATGTAAAGTTCTTGAAGAGAAGTTAAAAATCTTAAAACTGAATTGCATATTTATATTCTGTGCTGTCCTGGAAAATACTTCTGCCTTTGCTGTAAGGGTGTCTGCTGTTCCCATCTCTCCTGCCATATTGGACCACCTACAACAATGTATAAACATCTTGAATCTCCTCCTGCTGGTTCTATTTGAAATGAGGTTTGTTCTTGTTTTTGTTTCTCACATTAAGTTGTTGTGCATCCACCTAGGTTTGAGTGCAGATGGATGTTTTCTTACTCTTCTTGGTAATCCTCACAAACTTTCAAGGCATCTCATTGGATAGAGTGTTGGGTGGATCTAAAAATGTATCATCTACTGCTGAATGAACTCTGTTATAATTCTTATTATTCAGAGACTCATTATTTGGTGAATGAGAACAAGTGTTGGTTTCTCAAAGTTTATGATCTTCACTATCTCCGACAGACTTCTCTTTATTGTCCTTAATACCAAATCATCCTTCTTAATTTTCAGGCTAATGCCATTCACCCTCTGTTAGATTTCAGTGTTAGAAAGTGTTAAAATTAATTTATCCATACTGGTTTTCAAGTTTGTTCATAATTTCACTGAGATTTATTTCACAGTTTTTTGTAAGCAAGTTCAAAACCTTTAGATCATCTTGTTTGTTAATGTGTTCCCATTCAGACAAAAAATGATAAAAAGGCAGAACCTGTGGGTCTTTTGTCAACTCAAAAACCTCAGATTGTTGTTTTTCCTTTCAGACTTGCTATAAAACTCTAAGCAAATTATTTTGTACTTCAATAGACAAGATTTTACATCCTTAAAAATTTCTTCTTTAAATTTATTTTATTGAGTATATAGGAAACAAGCATAGAAAATGGAAGGGAGTTTCCAAATTAAATAACAATACTGAATCTGGTTGTGAAATGTATTTTGTAACCACATATAGTGGGTTTAGCAATAGGTTTTATGAGATAGTACAAACACAGTGGCAACTGTTATCAAATTTAAAGGTTGGAAGTTCATGGATGCCTAACAAACTTGTTGCTTCATATAGAGTGAGTAGGAATATTAAGAGCTTTTTGGTGAAATCCAGGTTCTGGAAACCCAAGGAGGTCTTATGTCAGTCATTAAAAAGAAAAGGGACAGTAGGATGTGGCAAATGCAAGGCATGCAAATTATTTTGCCTTATTTTGGACTCTTAAATGGTTAAAGATTTGAAGTTTGTGGGAACTATAGGTGTGACACTGAGGGCATCATTTATGCCCTCAGATGTCCTTGTAACAAGTTTTATGTGGGTGAGTCCAAAACGGCTTTTAAAATAAGGCTATTAGAACATATTTGTGATATATTAAATAAAAAGGAACAGAGTTCAGTGGCACAACGTTTTTTGGAAGCACATGGTAGTTCTGTTCATGGTTTAAAAGCCGAAATTTTAGAAAAAGTAGAGTGTGTTTTTTTTTTTTTTGGGGGGGGGGGCAGCAAGAATAAACTTCTTTATAAAGAAGCAGTGTATATATTAAAGTTTGATACTTTGTTTCCAAAGGGTATGAATGCTGATTTTAATTGCCATGTATTACTTTAAATACTTTTTAAGTGTTTCATGGTATTAATTGATGACTTTATTCCTTAATTGCCTATTTAGTAGTGTATATAAACCAAGTGTGTGATGTGAAGTAACTGTGTACTCCAAGAAGTGCCGAGACGTCAGAGAGGAATACATTTTATTCATTGGGTTCCTGGTCTTTG
The DNA here is from genome assembly GCF_019279795.1 of Protopterus annectens. Classification (NCBI taxonomy): domain Eukaryota; kingdom Metazoa; phylum Chordata; order Ceratodontiformes; family Protopteridae; genus Protopterus; species Protopterus annectens. The sequence goes on along the minus strand of NC_056730.1, from coordinate 299,870,434 downwards.
TTCTTCATTGTATTTGCTGTTCTTACTTTGCTGCTTTGCTGTTGATTTTGCTTATTGATAGACTTACCTGATAACAATATTGACTCTGTACTGGACATGCACTCCTAAGTTGTACTACTGACTTATACAATTGACATATTCTCATGCCTTATTTTTTATGATACATCTTGCAGTACAAATATTAATCAGTGTTAACTTCTAGTAATGTAGTAAGAATATTCAACAGCAAAAAACAAGCGTCCACCAGAGCTGATAAGATAAAAGGTTTTTAATGCAAAGGATAAGCGCTTTCACACATAGTGCTTCTTCAGATCTGATGTGTGAAAGCACTTATCCTTTGCATTAAAACCTTTTATCTTATCAGCTCTGGTGGACACTTGGTTTTTGCTGTTGAATATACTTTTTTAAGCTGGGCAACCTTTGGCTACTGGTATTATTTTTTCTTTTATTTTTTCTTTTATTAATGTAGTAAGAATATTAAGTTATCGACATGTTTTCTTAGTCCACCTAACCGTGATATCTTATATGTACTTTTAATTCTATCTCCTATATTGTATATACTATACTCAATGTAGCTGCTAATAATTAGCTGCTACTTTTGCTCATCTGTATCTGCATACATTTTTGAACTGTAAGTAATTTATTGAACTAATTAGTATATTTTACTGTGACTGCAAATGTTTCTATTGTATGTATGTATGCACTTTATTTAATTGTGACTGTGAATTTTTCTATTGTATGTATGTGTTGATGTGGAGCTTTTCTCCCTGGGTCTCCACTGAAAATAGGCTCACTTCAGCCCAGTAGACTTTCCTGGTAAACAAATGCAAACAAATAAATAAATAAATAAAATAATTTCCTCATAATAGTGTATGCATGTTCCATATAAGAATGTGATCTGTGCCAGTAGTACAATTTTTAAATGTTGTCAATCTCTGGCCTTAATAAATGAAGCAATGTTTTTAGGTTCAGTAGATGGAATCAGTTATCACTTCTTGTTTATGTGCTATGGTTTAAAGTTGAGTGCCTGTGTTATATTTCTTCTACTGAATAAGTTATTATGTATATTATAGTAACAATGCTAGATGCCTTTGTTGGTAATCAGAAAATTGAGTCTAGTTTCCTTTCTTTTAGATTAGCTTTTGGCTGAGATTAGGATACAGAACCTGTTATTACTGGTCAGTTAAACGTTTCCCTTTTATTCATCTATCATTTCATAATATTATCTTGTTAATTGCAAATAACCAGCTGTTTGGATCCTTTTAATAGTAGATGCTGGGAAAATAAGCTCGGAAAAGCCATTCCTTTAAGTATAACTCATTTAATTAATGTAATGTAAATATGTTACTAGAAATGCAGTACTACTATATGAACTTAATTTGCTGTCATAAATTTTCTTTTGCTTCCCTAACCCTACACTGATTCTATCTGAAGTTTTATCTTCCAGGAACTCATTCATCCCCCTTCTATAGTGCCAACACAATACTGCCAAATCCCTTATGACAAGTTGGCCCTTCCTCTTTAGGAAGAGCACCTCATAGCATTTTCATGAATAAGATTGCCACCCCACATTTGTATTGTATATACAACTGGTGAATGGGATTTTATCACATATACAGTGTCAGTGGCACAGCAGATAGTACACCCACCTATGGTGCAGAAGACTGTAGGTTATATTCCTATACCAGGTTGATTGATTACTGACACTGCAGTGCAGCATAAGGTGGATGTTCAGCACTCCTGAATATATTGTCCTTTGGATGAGATGTCAAACTGAGGCCCCCATCTGTTTGAGATGGTGGTAGTTCAAGTGGATGTGAAAGATCCCACATCATCTATTGAAAGAGTAGGGTTTCCTATATAATCTATGGATATTTAATCAATCAGTAGTTAAATATGTACATTACATATTCATATTTACAACATATGTACAAATACTGTTAACAAATAACATCTTCCTTTTACATTTTGCTTTATCATATGAAACAAATATGTATTACTTTTATGACCCCCCACTCCAATTTTTACAACCAAAACCTTATTTTTTTCAACACCATTGCTAGGTCCCATTTTTTTGCTGAGCATGATTTCTTTAACCTTCTGATTCCAGATCAACCATAATACAGCAAATTTTTTGTATCGACATTTTCAACCTATTTCTTACTTTTCTGTCTATAGTAACCAAATTCAGTCATGTCCAAATTTAAATTACTTACATCTTTAAAGTCATTTATATATTTTTTCACTATAATCTTTTCCCATAACAATTTTACCCTTTTACATTCTATGAAACATGCTCACAAGTTTCAGATTCACCACAATATAAACAACCTCTGGCTTTTATACTTTTATATGGCATATTCATCTTTACTTGCAGTTTTTGTATAGACAACCTCCATAAAAAATCCTGATAATCTATATGACTTTTACATCTTTCCATTCTTGTAGCAATAGCATTCCTTTTCTAATTGTTTAATTCATTCCAAGTATATATCCTGTAATATTTTTTCCATAATCTTATCATACCATTTTTTCTATTATTTTCAATTTCTTTCACATTTATTTTCCACAAAATAATCTTATCTTGATAATTTTCCATTTTTTTTGTTACACCAACTCCTTCTTTTTTTAGAACTAAACACAGTCAATCATTCCTTTTTATACTTCACACTTAGTATTTTTGTAATTAAAGTAGCCTCATTATCTTTCAAAAGCTTCATTACTATGTAAAAATTTAAGGATGACATGCACACTATAGGGATTATTAACCCTAAACCTCCTGTTTCATTTTTCACATATAGCACTCCACTTTTCACAGGGTTTAACCTAGATCCACAGATAAAGGAAAAATATTATATTGTATACATCTTTCTCTAAGTTCAACAAAATGCTAAAAGCACAAGTTAAATAAGTAATCTTTGCTAACAGTACCGAATTTATTAAGTATACTTTCTTTTTAAAGGAAAGCCTAAAAGACTTTCAAAACACTTACATTTGATTTATTTCCTCTATTTACTCTTTCCACACATACTTTATAATTTCTTGTTTCCCAAAGTTTATTTCAATGATCTTAATTCTTTCCTTATTAAATTCAACTCCCCAAGAGCCTAATCCTTGACTTTTATCTTTACTTAATACTAACTCAAAGACTGTAATAACTTCTTGCAATTGTTTTATTACGGTATTCATGCTAACTTCATTTGTATTGTAATGATAATTTCATCTGCATAATTTACAATATAGCATTTTTATCTCTTCCTTAGAAATATAACTATTAGCATCCCTCTCCTTATTCCTGTACGTAGATATTACATTCTTTACTAATATAGATAATGCACCACTCAATGGACATGCTTGCCTAATACCCTTCTCTAACTTTATATCTTCACGCAATCATCCATTAATCATAGCCTTCACTATGTTATACTTATATGCTGACATACACACACTTTTAATCCTCTGACTTATATTATACATATTAAATATATCCCATAATACTGAGTGATGTATCAAATCAAATGCTTTACTTAAGTCTCCTACCATTAATTTTGTCTTAACAATTCTAATATATCATCTACTAATTCCCAAATAATTAATAATAAATATTCACCTTTTTTACCTTTCATACTAAACAAAAAATCATTTACAATATTACCCGCTTTTCCTTTCATCCATCTGTGTAACATTCTCATAAAAATCTTATAATCCATATCATATAGTACAATTGGTCTCCAATTTTGAATTTCTTCCTTCTCTCCTCTTTTCCATATAAACCTAATGATACCTCCACTTAGCTCTTTATACATAAAACCTTTCTCTACCCATTCATTTAATACCTTTACAAAACATTTTTTTTTGCTCTATAGTCAGATTTATGCACATTTTATATTCTATTCCATCTGGTCCTGCAACGGAATCTAAGTTCATTTCCTTCATTACATGTTCTATTTCTTCTATTTCTCCTTCATTACCTGTTCTATTTCTTCTATTTCTATCTCTTTTTCTAAACCTTTACTCTCCGTATTAGCAAATGTATGTACTTTCCATTCCTTCCATGCCTTACTTCTCTTCTCTTCTCATTGCTTTAGATATTGTCCTATTATATTATTTCACTATATTCATGATCTCTTCTTGTGTACTATGTATCTTACCTGACAAATCTTTCATTTCCCTCATTGCACTATTATTCTCTTTAATTATTTTACTTAAATATGGAGCAGTTTCTTCTTTTTTTCTTTTCAAAATATCTTTGTTTATACAATAACTGTTCTATTTTTTTCTTGTTCATTTCATATATTTTCTGTTCTTTGATAAAGAAATTGTCATCATTCTTCTCTATACAATCAATCATTTAATTATTTAAATTCTTATACATCATTTTTCAATATATATTTCTCTTTTTCCCATGTCATATAACATTTTTATATTTCAGTTTAAAATTTAACCACCATTCTGACCAATCTTTGTAAAATTCTCTCATATCTACATGATCTTTCCATAGTCTCATGACTGCTTTTCTCCCTTATCACCCATTTCACTTCATTTATTCTTTTTATGTCTTTCCCTATTTTTATATAATCATTTACCTTTACCATAATGTATATTGTCATGTGATCTGCAAACCCTGTCAGTAAAACTATGTGTGCAACTGCTGCTAAACTTTCTGATAATAAAAATAATCTATTTTTGTTCTTTTCTCCCCTCTTCTATACATCCAAGTCTCTAAATTCCATATTTTTAACTGTCCATATTTTAAAATGTCCTTTACTACTTTAAAATCATAATTTTGTATTCATTTGACTTAGATTATAATTAAAGTCCCCTACTACAAGTATCTCCATATTAACTGCTACATATTGTATTAACTTTCTAAACATCTCTTCCATGTCTTTTTTTACTACAAATGCATATAATACAATAATTCTCATAACATGTTCTCTCCATCTTATGTCAATAACAGTAATTCTCCTTGTCATGACCAATGTAACATCCAACACTTCAATAGTATATTTGTATAACATAAGTATCCCTGACCAGGTCTCTTTCTCAAAATTCCATATTACATTTTCCCCACCTCACTTCTGTTTGATATATTTCTGTTTTTGATAAAAATCGAATATCTTCTAATATAATAACATCACTAACATTTTACACCACCCCCAAATCCCTATCCTTCTTTTCAACTTTTTGAAACTATTCAAATTTAATGACAAAACTTTACACATAACTCTACTTTAAATTATAAATGCATTGTCTAAAATTACGGATAATAAATTGAAGAAGCTTAACAGAGACCATTTAGCCTATGGGAAAGGGTCAGCCTATCCTTTACCCCCTTCTAATGTTAATTTGAATATGAATGTAGGACTTAATAGTGGTTCGTCTGATATGGATGAGAATGTTGATGATAATTTTGATAGTAATGAGAGCATATTGAATAATGTTATGCCTACTGAAGTATCTCCTGTGAGAAAGAGTGAAAGACTTGCTAATAAACACACTAACAATGGTGGGAATAATAATAGAAATTCCAATATGGAGGGTTTGGGTTCATCTCAGGGTTTTCAGGGGGCCAGGAAGGCAAACAATGGGAGACAACAAAATCGGCCTCAGCAACAACAACTTTGGAAAAGGAAGGGGCAGAACAGAAGGAGACGATAATTGTTACTCTTGGTTCTGTAAGTTGTTTAAACCCTGGTTCTGTAAGCCGTTTAAACCCTGTTGGCACCCATTTAAAAACTGTTAAAGTTTTGTTTAATAGTGCTAAAAATTTTAACATTTACAACTACTCTACATTTGTACCTGCTCCTTTACTTATTGATGTTCTGGCTAAAGGTTTAACATTTCTTCCTTCTTTTAGGGGAGATTTGGCAAGAACTATCATTGACCTTAAGTCTTTTACTAGAAAATTGAACTTGAATGTTCTTTTTGGCACTAATTCTAGTCTGATTAAAGACTTTAGAGTTGCTAGTATTTTCAATCCTGCATTACACCTTCCATTTTACTCTTTGAAAAAAATTGTGAGAATGACTTTAGGAATGTTTTGAACAACAAAGTGTTATATGGATCTGAATTACTTAATTTATCTTGTGCAGAAAGAGAGGCACTGAAAGATTTGAATTTTGCTGACATACATGTTATTAAACCTGATTGGGGGGGGGGGTTGATCTTCATGAATAATGATGATTATAATAACAGTATGTGTGCACCTTTGACACATGAGGCTTATGTTAAAGTCTCTCTCAATGAAATTAATGGAGCATATCAACATATTAAAGGTTTCATCAAAGATTTATTTTTGGATGGATGTATTGATGTGGATTTATTTAATTATATTTCCATCTCTCACCCTCTTACCCCTATGATGTTTGGGCTATCTAAAATACATAAAAATTTGGATAATCCTCCTTTTCATCCCATTATTGATGGTAGACAATCTATTACTTATGCTTGTGCCAAATTTGTGGATGCTAAACTTAAAGAAGCCTTGAAAAATGAGAGCCAGATATGTAAGGATTTGTGTGCTTTCTTAGAGGTGATTAATAATCTTCCTTTTTCTGAGAACCTCAATTTTTTCACAATCGATGTCCGTGATCTTTATACGGTTATTCCTCAGGACATAGGTTGTGAATGGGTAAGGGAATTTCTGTTAGAACAACACATTGAGGGTTCTAACATTGATTTAGTTATCTGTTGGAACTTTTACTTAACAATAACTATTTTTTGTTCAATAAAGAATATTATTTACAGAAAACGGGTATTGCCATTGGTTCTCCCTGTGACTCCACTTTTGCTAACACTGTAATGGCCTATTGGGAGAGACATTTCCTATTCAAGGATGTTACTTTTCAAAAGAGAACCGCATGGTACACCTGTTATCTGGATGATATTTTCATTTTTTGGAAGGGCAATGAACTTTCAGCTATTGCATTTATTGTGCATATCACTAAATTTACCAACTTTTTGGACTTTACTTGGGAATTCCAAACAGAAAATATTTCCTTTCTTGATGTTGAACTGATAAAAGATTTTTCTCTGAAGAAATACATTTCAAAGATTTTCAGAAAGTCAACTTATTCCAATGCATTCCTCCATTATTCCAGTTGCCATACATTTGCCCAGAAGAGAGGTGTGGTAAAGGGCCAATTAGGCTGGGCCGCTAGGATGGTTTCTTTGGAATCTGATTTTATGGACGAATGCAATCTTTTGAGGAAAATGTTTATTAAACGTGGATACCCCAGTAAATTAGTGGATGATCTTATTGGGGAAGTCCATCACAAAAGACTGAGAGGTTTATTTAAACCATTGTTGTTTTTGAGTGAGGGGCGTGATATGGATGTAATTGGAGATGTCCACCTTATTGATAATGTGGACCTGTTACAAAATAGGATTTATGAATGAGTTACAGGTTCTAACCACATAGGATTGGAAATTAATCATTCCCATGTGCCCTCTAATGTCGACTTAGCCAAATTGAGTTTCATCACCACATTTTCTGTTGATGCATTTTCTCTGAAATCAATTATTTCGAAGAACTGGTGTTTCTTTTTGAATTATAATTTAATTAAAAATAATGTGGGTGATTTCCCCTGTGTGGTTTTTAGGAGAGGTAGGAATTTGAAAATGGTCCTTGAAAGGGGAACTTCAAAATATCATTTACCATATTGTGGGATGTTTAAATGTGAGGCTTGTCGGTGGTGTAAACATATTAAAGTTGCTAATTCCTTTATTATTAGGGACAAAAAAATATTTTATTAAGGGTAAATTCAATTGCAATACAAAAGGGGTTGTTTATTTGAGTTCATGTATTTATTGCCCTGCCTTTTATGTAGGTAGAACAGAAAGACCCGTTAAAAATAGAATCTATGAGCGTATGTATGCAATTGAAAAAATGAATCTGAATAATGCTCTAGCCAGACACATTAATTCTTGCCCGACCCATGAATTTAAATTTTTGGTTATTGAAAAGATTGTATGAGAGGTGGGCCAATGGATTTGAAATTGGATGAAAAAGAATTGATTTGGCAGTTAAAATTGAATGCCTTGACCACCCCAGGTTTGAATGATTCTGTGTTCATTAGAAGTATTCTGAAATTGAGGGCTTTGACCAGATGAAAAATATGAGTGCATTTTTATATATATATATATATACATATATATATATATATATATATATATATATATATATATATATATATAGTTTTATATATTTTTATATGTATATTGCTTTTTCATATTTAATGATGTCATCGTATTCACAATATTTGCACTATTAAAAATTTTAGTGTTTTAGGGTTTAAATGTTCGATTGTTTGACAGTAAGGTTTCTAACTTTGTATGGGTTTAATGTCATGGAATTACGTGACGTTCTTAGCTCTTTAAATGGAGGTTTGGTTTTTAATTGTTGAGTGATGTCATGACTTGTAAATTTATTTAAGCTTTGTAATATATTTTTTGAATTGTCTGATGAAGTTTGCTTATTTCAGAAAATGAAAGCGCTTACCTTATTTTTGAACTCTGTGTGTATTTTTTGCTCTATTTTTAACAGTTTTAAATTATATGTATTCATCCTTTTCCTTTCTTTTTTTAAGTCTTCTATAGTTTTCCTTTTCCAATTGAAATTCTTTTATGTTTAACTATATTCCATTTAACATCATCATTCTGATTTAAACTTGACTCTACTTCTTCAATATTTATGGCATTTAAATTGCCTTTCATTTTATCTTTTTGAAATATTCATTCCATACTCGTATTACTCCTATCTTTTTTTTCATTTCTTTCTCGTATACATCAATTTCTTTAACTTTATCCTTATTACCTTGTTCTGTTACATTTTCTGATGAATCTGAAATTACTTAATTTTCTTTTTTTTTTACATTCCCTCCCAAATATCCCACATTTTTACATTTATAACATTTTAGATCACAATCTTTTGCATCATGTCCTATACCCCCCACATATAAAACATCTTATTTTTTCACATTTGTTAATTAAATGATCTGTTTCCCCACACAAAAAGCATATTATTGGTTGACCCCAATATCTAACCAAGCCTCTTTCTCCTTCAACATTAATAACACTTGGAATATGCACAATTCCATTGTTTTCCAATTTCAATATCATGTTGCAGTCGGGTCTATATTAAAATACCGAAACCTCACTTACGCAAATACCTAAACGCCAACACATAAATAGCGAACCGTGAGAACACCGAACGTCCTGAAGTGCGAAATTTGAAATATCGAATTCCCATAGTTGGCCCTTATCCTGTATCGCTTCCTAACATAAATGTGCAACAGTTACTGACCTTAAGGTTAGGGTGCGGGTTAAGGTAAGTTCATTTATAGTAATACATGCAACCTACAGTTTAGGGTTAGAAGTAGGGTTACGTTAAGTGTATATATAGTAATATAGTTGAGTAGGTGAATATATACATAAATACACTTTTCCCGTAGTTGGGTGTTGTTTGTTTATAGTTAGATATATTTGTGTGTAGTTAATGTTTAATTACGATATGGGATATATGGGTGAAGTGTAGATATGGGGAAGTGTGGATTATTTATTTTGTTTGGGTAGGTAGTACATAGCGGTGGTGGGGTTGGCCAACTATGGGAATTTGATATTTTGAATTTCGCACTTCAGGACGTTCAGTGTTCTTGTGGTTCGCCATTTATGTGTCAGCGTTTAGGTATTCGCATAAGTGAGGTTTTGGTATTTTAATATAGACCCATTGCAATCCAATACCCCAGTTCATAAACCTCCATTATCATACACTTTTGATAAATTCAGCACATCATTGCATATATTTAATAAATACTTTTTTAGATTCCCTTTAAATAATTTTTAAAGCCTCTGTTTCAACTTCAATTCTAAATTGAATGTTAATCTTTTTTCCTAGCTTCCCTGAAACTGGGCTTAAGTATATAAAAGTACTCTAACCATACATATTCACACAGAACAGCTCCCAACTAGGACCACACTCCTTAACACTACTATAGCACACATTAACTCCACAATTTCTCTTCTTCCACACCCTACTCACCCAACTATGCACTTAATATTCAGTGTAACAACTGTACTAATCATCCTTACGCATATAACATCACTACCACCTCAAAACTTAACAATTACCTCCTCATCACATACTGTGACTGCAACCTGCTGTTATCTCAACAATTTCACAGATATCTCCCCACAAATCTTTCTCTATACACTACCCTATTACTCATATCCTAAACTACTATACACCCCACAAAGTAAACCTTGCCTTATACCTCACACTTACACTTTAAAAAAACAAATAAATAAATAAAAATTAATACACTACTTTCTTATCTCCTCCAGCACTGCTTCATTGTAAAGATATCCAGGTCCAAATACTTGCCAAGTCCTCAGAAAGTGTCCAAGGAACTTAAATATTATGTCTGTTAACATTAGAAGCATACACAATAAAATATCCCCCTTTCATGCTTGGATAGACCAGCACAAACCAGACATTCTAACCCTAACTGAAACCTGGCTAAACCTAGCCATAAAAGATTCTGAAGTGATAACACCTAACTATGGCATAACTAGACTTGATAGAAACCACAGGAAAAGGGAAGGAGTAGCTCTACTCTACCCCCACACCATTAACATAACTCCATTTAATGACAACATCCCCACTTTCCCCAACACTGAAATGCTCATATCCTTCATAAATCTTAACAAATACTAAAAGAATTGGCATCATTGTTCTCTACATTCCTCCAAGACAAAATATCCCCCTATTAGATGACATTTTAATCTGGACCTCCCAAACCATCATGAAACTATTATTCTAGGTGACATCAGTACTGATTGGCAGTCCATCTCATCAGAACTACCATCAAACAGTATCAGCCTCTATGGTTACTCTGAAATAATTAACTCCCCTACTAGGTATAATAAGGACTACACTCAACAATCTACCTTAGACTCGATTCTGTTATCACATCCAATTATCTTCAACTCTAGTTTCACTCTGCCAAACTCCCTCAGTGACCACCTACTGACATTTACCATTAGAACCAACACACACCTACCAAGAACCCATACTCTAAAATCTGTTTGTAACCTTACCAATTTTACCCAAAACAAATTCAATGAATTACTTCTCAAAATAAATTGGTCACCACTAAAATATCTCCCACTAGATGAAGCAGTGCAGTACTTTAACACCAGATTTCTAAAAATACTGGACACTTTAGCTCCAGTCCACACTAAAAGAAACAAAAATAAAATTCTGCCCCTTGGCTAACCAAGGCTCGTAAAAATCTAATGAAAAAAAGGATAAAGTCCAGTGTCTCTGGAAGTATAGCAAAAATAATGTAGATCTAATACTCTTCAAACAATTGTGGAACCAAGTAAAGAAACAGGTTGTTAAAGACAAACAATCCTACTACACCCACCTACAAAAAAAAAAAACTAACCCTAAAAATTCTGGTTCTGTATATCAAACCTACTCAACCCTGGCACTAGAAAAGACCCTTGCCCTTCATTAAATGCAACTTCATCCCAAATGGCAAAACAACTGTAACAACAACTTCATACAATCCATTGCCGAGCTGATCTCTAATAACCTCAACTCCATTCCCTCCCCCTCTTTCTCCTCAGCTCTTCCTAATAGTATACCCCTTCTAGCTTTGACCATATCCAGCATAGTAACCAGAAAGTCCCTCCTTAAAACTTAACATTCTCCTTACAACCAATGCCTACAAGCCTCATAAAAACATTTCCTGAAACTAAAACACTGCTCTACATCCACTGACAACCCCCCATTACCTTAAACTAGCTGCCAAATCTATAGCTTACCCAATCAGCATCTTGCTAAATAGATCTATTTCAGAATGTGCAGTACCAGAAATATGGAAAAATCCTATATCATCCCTATCCACATAGATGGCAAATCTACTGAATTGGCCAACTTCCAACCCATAGCCATTCTGTCTCCCATCTCAAAAATATTAGAAATATCTATACACCATCAGTTAATGAAATATGTGCTACAAAACAACTTTATAATACATACCCAACATAGTATCTGTCCACACCACAGTACATCCACAGCCCTCTTATCCTTTGCTGAGACATAGGCTACTTGGTATCTGCCATATTTCTCAACTTTCTCAGGCATTCGACACAGTCTCTCATTTCTTACTCTTGCACAAGCTTTCTGAGTTCAACCTTACCTTTCCCACCTTACAATGGTTCCACAGTTATCTGCATGAGCAAAAACAAGCAGTGAAATAGCTAAATTAAATCTCTCCCTTTTTACACAACCTCACTGAAGTTCCACAAGGCTCTATCCTTGCCTCCCTCTCTTCAACATTTTTACAAAAAACATACAAACTGCCTTATCCACTGGAACACTCATACAGTATTCAGGTAACTCCACTATTATCTATAATGATCCCACACTACCCCAACATCTCACAATCATACAACAATCATTGCCAGCATTTGAATCTTAGCTCACTAATCACCAATTATTCCTAAATGCAAAGAAAACTAAACTCCTTCTGTTCCTACCAAAAAAATCACTCTACAGATACAAACCAATTCAAAATACACATGGCTGATAATACAATTCTCAAAATAGTCCACCACGCCAAATTGTTAGGTGTAACTATAGATGATCAGTTAAAGTATGATGTCCATGTCCAACAAATCATAAAAAAAACACAAGAAACTCTGCATCCTATATAGAAACAAACACTCCTTGACCGCACTAATGAAGATAACCCTAGCAAAAACCTTCCTATTACCCTTCTTTCTATATGGTGCCATTATATTCTCTAACCTACAGACTGTCATCAGATGCAAAATGGAATAATGCTACAACAAAGTGGAAAAGTTTGCCACAAACTCCAAAACCACCACTTACCACTGTATACCACTGCAAATGCTAGACTGGATAGAATTCCCCAAACACCTCCTCTATAATCAGCTCACAACACTACACACCATAATCAATAAACCCCTAGCCTGCCCTGCGCTGAACAACATAATCAAGTCCTACAACCCCAACAGAGCCCTCAGGCCCAAAGATAAAAAGATTCTTACTATGTCCAAAGCTTCTAAAATACCTGGACAAAGCATGTACTCTCGCAGTGCAGCTACAGCATGGAACTCATTCCCACTATTGCCCAGAAGTATTCCTGAACTAGTAGATTTCAAAATGTCCCTAAAGCAACATCTTAACAAATCTTGGCAGTGCTCATGCTCTACTCCTGGCTAATCTGTCATACTCTTTCCTCCTCCATCTGTCTACATGCATCCATCTTCCAGAATCTCTCTCTGACAGTTCTCTCATCAAAACTAACACTACCTAAGGATGACTAACAGCCCCCTAGCATTCCTCACATCTAACATTCTAACATCTTTTCCTATAACTGTGCTCATCGTCATATCACTATAATGTGACTACCCAAAACATTGCATTAAAATAAGGTATAACTACTTTTAACTACTGACTATACCACAAAGATCCTTCTACACTTTGTATAGATATCCAAAAGACCAGATTCTATTGTATGCAAATATGCTTGTTTTCCTCTGCTGATGTTTTAAATACTTGTTAACTACTACAGCTACTTACTATAGCACAGAAATTAATCCTTCAACAGATTGTATCAATTGAGAAAGGCCAAGTTGTATTACAGATATTATCTGCATATATATTTGATTTCCTGTGATAATGTCTAAATATTGATATATGTGTTTCTTTCCATAAAACTGTAAATGTTACTTATAATTATACTGATTGTACTGTTGGAGCTTTTCTCCATGGGCCCCCACTGAAAATGGTTTCTTCTGACCCAGGTGGACTATCCCAGTAAACGAATGTCAAATAAATAAATAAATAAGCAAAAGTTAAATAGTGAACAGTTTTTCTTTTTGTCGTATTCTTCTCTAAATTTTTCCATTATCTGCTCAGTCTCAAAAATAATGTCACAAAAAGTCTCTTTATTAATATGAATGAATGCTCTTCCCTCATTTGGTTTCATTCCAAGCATGTTAATAACTTCATCCCATACTTTGTATCTATTCATTGGAGCATCTATCTTCCTTCTTTTCAGTTTGTACCTTAAATAGTCTTTTTCTTTTGACATTCGTTTCTTTCTCTTCTCTCTTGCCATGCATCCCTTCTTTCACCGTATCAACATATGACTTTTTTTCCCATCTGCATATACTCACTCTGCTGCCCTTCTTCCTTTTGTATTCTGTCCATCATTTCTCCACATGACAAGTCTTTTTCATTTTCTGGCTCACTTTCCTCCACCATCTCCAACAATATATCATGCCACAACCCTCCTGAATGGAGGGCTGTTAACAACATAATCCTGAGTTGTAACTTCTGCTTCAAATAACTTCTGCTGGAATAAATCCTACATATCCAATTCCACTTTCCTTTGAAAATCCTCAATTGCTTTTTCCACCATCTCTGACACACCATCTTCTCTTGACCTCTCTTTCATGTCTGATTCCTTGTCTGTTAATGTTAATATATCCGCTGCTCAACTAACAGCACTACAATCACAAAACACCTCTTGGATATCTCCTCTGAGCTTCATGTTTGCTTCACCCTGCTTTATGCTTCTCCGAGCTACCTACATGCCTGGACTAGAAGACAGGAAGTGCCACCATGAAAAGAGTCCCCATAAAGTGAAAAGAGTAGGTGAAGTTCCCCAATGCTCTGGCCAAATTTCTTATAGTAGTACAAATACCACCTTGGGTCTTATCTGAAAAGAGGCTAATAGCCTAGTGGGACTAACCTGCTCAACAAAAGGATAAATTAAAAAAATAAATGAAGAAATCCTAACTAAAACAAAGCATGTGAAGTAATGTCATATACATCATCTCACATGGTGACACACGACACCTAAGTCTCCCCTGCCACAGAAGATTGCAGTATGGTTTGTAAGCATGTTATACTTACCTGCCTGATTGTAAGAAGAAACCCACAACTTCTCCCTAGGATGAGCATGCTGACATAAGACACTTATCCTGCTGTCCACATGACTCCTCCAACCTTGGAGCTGCTGCATTTTTATTCTGAATTGTCAAAAATGTATTTCTATCCTTGTCTTGGAGCTTTTCTCCCTGAGCCTCCACTGAAAATAGACATTTCACATCCCAGACCGACTTTCCAGGTAAACAAAAACAAATAAATAACCAAACATGGGTCATAGCTGGGGCTCATTCCACAGAACCAAATATGTATATTGTTTGTTGGAGGCAAAATCTGGTGCAAATGAGGGGTCATAAATGTTTTTGAAGTGTGTCTCTACCTATGGTTATATCATTTCTTTTGATGTTTTTTTCAATTATTTTTTGCCTCACATGGCACCATAGCACTGAGTTTTACCCAGGTCTGCTGTGGTATAGTAAAGGCCTTTTGGTCAAAGCTCAGCACACCAAAACAAGTTTAGCACAACCGATTAAAACAGAAAAATAAAAAAAAGCATCTTACTTAAGCAGGTATAAAGATCCCTGACCTGTACAACTCTTGTATTGCTGCATTTGACAAACAGAGATTGCCTGATTCATGTTTGGATGCTAAATGAATTTATCACTCTCTCTTAGAGGTTGAGTCAATTGCATAGTCTTTCTTTGGTCCTACACAGTTCAGGATGGCATATGTGATTGTTTTGCTCAGGATCTTTACATTGTTTACCACTTATATACTTGTATGGAAAACAATAACATTATTTTTCATTCTGTCTTAGAGATCCATTGTTATCACTGAATTGATTACAATTATATAACAATGGTGCATCATATAAGCACATTTTGTGTGTGTGTGTGTGTGTGTGTGTGTGTATGTATCTATATCTATCTATATATATATTTTTATATATATATATATATATATATATATATATATATATATATATATATATATATATCAATTATGTGCGCTTTAGTCTTTGTGGTAAAGAATGCCCTTTACAAGGACATTTTTTTCATAAAGCAGGTTACTTATGAATATAAATAAATAAAATGCAGAGGCGGTTGACACAAAGAAATCATGGAAAATATTTAAAAAACAATTAAATAGCCTTATTTTTAACACCTGATATCAACCATCTCAGCTCACAACTGCTGAAGGGATTATTTACATTGTCATTTATGCTTTATCACTCTTAATAATATGTGATGTTCAAAGACTGGTCCAAAAGATAAACTTTTAAAGCATTCTGATGGGTAAAGAAACCAACTGAGTTAACTAGCCTAGAGGGACAATGTAGCAGTCAGCTGCATATCAGACCAGATTAGACCTCAAGGTATATTTAAGTCTGACTGACAAAGATTATAGAAATCTTGCTTGCTGATTTAATTATTTATTTATGTATTTATTTATTTACTTACTTATTTAAGCTGAAATATTTGCACCTTTACTTTCTAGCAATGTGGTCTGTTTTCATTGAAATTTTTGTTATATTATTTACACACCTATTACAGCTGTGAGTGTATAGTTTTTGAGTCTGAAACGAATAAACTAAAAACGGCAATTGTATATGTATAGGCAAATATTTATAAGTATGATAAAGAATCACCAGATTAGTTAAAGAAATGAATACATAGCATTCAGTAATGTAAAGAAAGATTCCTTAGGCAATAGAAATGTTTCTGAAAAAGCTGACCCCCCCCCCCACCCCATCACCTTCTAGAGTAGAGAACTATGCAACCACACTCCAGGTAATATAATATAGTAAATGTAAGGTCATACTGTGTAAGATTAAAACAATCCCTACTGGATATGCATGGCCTTTTCAACTAAATGACATTTTTTTTCAGATTTCACACACTTACCCAGAGACTGTGCAACTTCAGAGAATGTAATGTTAAGGAAGTTGGGCTACACGGAGCTTCTACAATTCATTCAAGTCGGGTAATTTAAAGCAATAGGAAGTAGGATTCTCACAAAGCATCCATCAATGCAAATGGGACTTGCTTAATGATATCATATCTAATTGAAGAGCACACTTGGTAAAACCAGGTATTCCTTTTAGTCAGTACTGGTAAAACATTGGAGTTAATGCAAGCAGTTATCGCAGGTGTGCCAATGAAGCTCAATATCAGAGGGTACAAAAAGGCTGTTTCTCCTGCAAAAAAATGTTTAAATATTAATTCATTTAGCTTTAAACACATAAGCAAAAGACTCGGAAAACACTCTTTGGTAAGCAGTACATAAATACAGCACAAAGTTATCATATCTTTCATTATTTTTTGGTTTAAAGTACGAGTTCCTCTTACAGTCAAGCTTGTTAATTATAATTTTTTCCAACATATACTTCCTGTGTCTACTAACATTTCTTGTTCTTCAGTAAAGCCATTTTTATAGCCTAGTCATAAGTACAATGAAAAGCTATCTAGGTTGCTCAAAACCTAAATTTTGATCAAACTGGTTGAAAATGTATTTCATTTTTGGATGCTGCCAGTAACATTTCAGTGAAGATCAGCAGCTGTTCTTTACTGTAAAAGCTAACTAATTAATTCAACCACATTAAACTTATGCATCCCACATGATGTTAACAATAATCAACATCTCAATGATTCATCAACTCAGAATCTGCATTGCAAGTTTCATAAATACACAAGATACTGTTTTGTTAGGTGTCCATATTTTAATTTTAGTTATGGATTGCAATCAAAGTCCCTTGCCTTTTAATGAATAAAATATTTTATCCGCATTGTGCTCTTCTTCTCAGTTTTAAAATATATTGTAGTTCCCTGCTGCTTTACTGATTACAAAGATACCAGAATTTTTGTTTTAAATACCTGTACATGACCTACATGCTAAATGCCACATGTTCTTCTGGTTGTACTTTCAACACAGACAGTATCACTCCATACCTAGTGTGCTGAGGACCAGCTAGGTAGAAAAATAAAGAGCTGTTATTGGATCTTCTTCACAAGTACATGCAGATATGTCTAAGCACAAAACAACACACAGACTTGCACCCACGCATGCACACTCACATATATATGGATGCACAAACACGCAAACGGGCAAATATATGCACGGATGCGCAAACACACATGCATACAGACAGACACAACCCCACACACACACACACACACACACACACACACACACACACACACACACACACACACACACACACACACACACACACACACACACATAAGCATGAATGAACAGACACTACTTACTCATGTGTACATGCATATGCATACAGACGTACACATATATGGAAACCTATATTTTCATCACGTGTTTCATTTATATTTGAAATGTTTCTCTGCACAATAAGGATCATGACAAAATGTATCTTCTTTGCATAAAACACTGACAGACTTGAAAATAAATTTTAAATGTTTAGCCTTTGTTAAGCTAGTAATGTTCTTCACATGACTTTCAGCAAAGCTGGTTCTCTCTTACATCTGTATGTTATGTGAAAGCATTGGTATAACAAGTGTCAGCACAGCAAAATACAAGTCCAAAGTATGGCAAATGGGCACATTAGTATAACATATCTCAGCATACCATAACATGAGCCCACAACCTACAGATTGTTTTTCTCAGCCTTATTCCTTCACTAACACTAAGTAGCAATTGCAGACATCATAGCTGACTGTAGGGTGGAAGTTAAGGTTTAAAACCCAATTCCTAGTGACAGGATCACGGATCCCAAACCTGACTTACTCAACTCTCTTCAGGAGAATGAATGAACTTGTTGTTGCTGGTTGTCAACACCAGGAACTGAATGGGTCTGTAGGGCAGCCAGGGAAGAAATGAATGGTCAGTAGGAGACAAATAAAAAATACTGAAATAAAATGTCAAATATAAAGAGGAGGTGTGGTTAGAATTATTGCCAGTCAAAGTAATTTTGATAGCCCAAAAACATGAAGAGATTAAACAGCAAACAAATCCACCAAAGGCCAACTATTATATTCAGCACTTTTACTAAAATAAAAAAAATGTAAACTAAATTAGCAGAGTAAGCATTTTTATCTCTAAACGTATCACTATGGATCTGAGACTTCATTAGACTCCGTCAAGGAAAACTTGAAACTCATCTATAGATCCTGCCCACACAAGGAAAAATATCATCAATAAACTTTTATAATATTTGATATTACTGAAATCACTTCTTTGTATAAACTACACTTTTCCCAATATGCCATCACTAGACTGGAAAATTTGGGGGTCATAGTGGCACTGTGGCAGCCATTACCACCCTTCTAGTTTGCAGTAAATACATTGGGCAGGATTCACGAAGCCTCCGTGTAAGAGTTATAACTCATACACGGAGGCTGCAGTTAAACGGAGTCATGTCAGCATGCTTTGCATATTCATGAGAGCATGCTGAATCACACCTAAGGCTAACACGGTCCGTGTAAGACAGTAGGGGGCGTGTCCGTAGGCCGAGCCCTGTAAGCGGACACGCCCCTAGAAGAGGAAAAGTGCCCAAAGTAAACACCCACGACAGAGTCCACGGAAATGTGAATAAACACAACACAACACATGCCCCCACAGACTATGAACAGAAAACATATAAATAAACATGTTATATATATTTTTTTAATTGTAAAAATGTTTAACCGTGAGTGCGCTCGTTTGCTCGGGTGTGCCACAGTTAGCAGTCAGTGGGAAAGCATATAAGAACTAAATATGCAAAGTAAGCCAGGAAGCAATAGCGTAGTGGTAGAGATGTTGGCTAAAGAGCAGGCATTCATGGTTCGAGCCCCCACAACACCAATTTTTATTTTTAGCAAAATAAGCACGAAACAAGTCCCTGACAAATATGTACACATAAAACCACATTTTATGTAAAATGTAATGAAATAGCCCATTTATATTGAAAAAATGTGAGGTAACAAAAGAATAAAAAATGCCAGATGTGCCCATAGCTGAGCTACAGTTTAACAGGGTGAGTGCATCTGCCTGTAGGTGAGCAGTGGTTTAACTGGTGCAAAATGAGTGGCCGTAGCTGAGCAGTGGTTTAACATGCTAAATCTATGTGCCCCTAACTGAGCTGAGCGTAATATGCATGCTGATAGCCAAATGAGGCTTAAACCAGCCGCGCACCGTGCAAACAAGCTAACCGACGGGCAACATTTAGCAAGCCATATCAAAACTGCCTTTACACAGACACACCCCTCAGCATGTCTAGACAGTCATGAAAAATAAAAAAAAGTGGCCAGGTTCAAACCCAGGATACTATACACCATAGTCAAGGTACCAAACCACTAAGCCATGACAGCAGTACCTGGAAATGCAATAATAGCTAATATATAGGAATGAATACAAACTGGAGCATGACAATGCAGGTTTACTGAAGTTGATACAATTCCAAAATGGCCAATCACAGATATGTGCGGGAAAAACGGACTATATAAGCCCCATAGGCGGGAATACACAGCATAAACGATTGTAGAACTGAACTTCAGGCAGAATGACAGGAGTAGAAGAGGGTAGTTGCTTTTGAGCACAGAGGTGGGGCATTGAGGAGTCCAGGTACATGGTCTGGCTCCTAGTCCACAATCATGAGGCCCAACTCATGCAGGGCCAGGTCCTCTGGGGAGCATACAGGGCTGAGGCGTGGGACCGGTTGGCTCATGATCTTACCAGTGCCACAGGGATTCCAAGGACTGGTGAGCAGGTCCGTCACCACCATGCAGACCTGAAGAGATGCAAGCAGGACCAACTGAACCTTTGGATCCAGGTGGCCCGGCAAATGCCCAATGCCCCACTACTGAGTAAGTTACATTTAATTATATATGTAAGAAATTAAACTAGCTGATATTATGGAGATGTGTATTCCAATATTACTTCATTTATATTACAGCTGCAGGTGTCCGTTCTGCGAACCGCAGAGCCTATGGCGATAGGCTGGTATGGTTGCGCCACCAGGCAGGTCAGTAATGCACTACCAGTAACTGTAAAGAAATATAAAAGTATGACAGTCAGCAAAAGAGTGCAGTGTAGTCACTAAGGAATAAAATGTGAAAGTAACAGTGTGAAAGTGTCTGCAAGTATTGCTTGATTACAAAAGTGTGTTTCAGCCTGTAAGTTAAACCAAAAAATGAAAATGTCTGACATAAATTCTGAAATAAAAATGCCCCACCTGTAAGAAAATAGTACACAACCTGCAGCAGGCTGAAAAGTATAGCTGCAGAAGATGATGAAATCATGTGTGAAATATATCCCTGTTGAAATACTGAAACATGACAGAAGTGAGACTGCTGGAAAGGATTGTAATAACTACAGGTAAAACATGTCAATAAAGCCTAGAAGTAAGTATCATCCTGAATAGTAAAATGAAAGCAAGTGAGAGAGTGTGAGAAAGTGTCATGAATCCAGCAATACAGTAGTAATAACCCCCGAATAAAGTATACTGCAGTCCAGACAGAATGAAATGCATGTGAGAATCAAAACCAAACAGCAAAATCTGTTCAAAGTGTTGCTGCATCTGGAATGTGTATCCCAAAATCTGGATATGTTGCTCTCAGTCTGCAGTATGCAGATAGGATGATTGTCTGATATACCAAACATCCACACTTGTCTACAGCTATATAAAGCAAATGTAGCAGGATGATGTAGCTGAACAAAGCTAGATATGAATGTGTATGAAGAACAATAAAATGTATATTGATGTTGCAGTAACAGTCCTATCACCAAGTTGAAATAGTTATCATATAGGAAACTGTAGTTAGAACAGTAGTGTGTATATATCTGTAGCTATTAGAAATGTACAGCATATGTATTGGCATTTGAATGTGTTAATATTATTTTCTTCACCCCACCCTATAACCACATATAACCCATTCCACGTGAAAATGGTATGTGCAATCACAATTAACACCCCTGGACGTTTGTCCCGTTGGGTCATATATATTTGCATGTCCGTTGATGCATCTGCCCTGTTCATACATCCAAACTGGATGGCCTGTTGCCATCAATTAACCCTGCATGTTGTTGGACTGTGTATTGCTGTTCAAATTATGCATGTGTTATGCACGCTGTTCAATGGTGTGAATATCTGAGTGTTTGGTTAATGGGAATACTAATGCATGCTGTTACAACTAATTGTGAATGGTATTATATGTTACTAACCCAAACTGTCATGACATAATACAAAACATAGGACGACAGGGAAGGCGGGTTCCAGCAGACCCACCTCTCCCACCTTAGCTGGCGAGTGCACCTGGCACTAGTGCCGAGTCCGGACCCTCCTCCGGTGGCCCTGTGCCACCTGCAGGTGGAAGCGCTGCAGGGGATGGGGCTCGCCCCCCCTCTGCAAGTGTGGCCGGAGGAGAACCACCACTCACCCTCCGTAGCGTCCGGACTGTGGTGCGTAGGGAGATTCGGGACTCTGTTCTCGAGCCCCTATGCCAGATTGAGGCACGGGTGGCACAACTAATGGGCATGCCTGTTGCCCAGCCAACACAGCCCCCAGCACAGCCCCATCCTGGGCAGTGAAGGAACAGTGGCAACTGCCTATGGGTGGGGATATCAGTTCCACTGTTACCATCTGTGGGCTCATGGGCTCTGGATATCCAAACCTCCGTCCCCATCATTGTGTAACCCCCCCACATGTGTCATACACTGCCCCTCTATGCGTCTTGTTTGTCTTGTCTGTTTACCTACCCAACCTACCTCCCCAGCTGTACTGACTTCCTTCACCTGACATACCACTCTCACCTGAAAAAAAAAAAGGCACTCTGTACCCACAAAAAAATTACGCCCCATACATAGCTGCCCATTCCGCACACATGTCTGCTGGACATGGAATCTATCAATTACAAATGGCTGTACAACAAGTATTAATGTTGTCCTGACACCTCTCTCAGGGGTGGAAGGTTTCAAATGTCAGACCAAATTACATACATATGCACAGCTGTTGCTGATGAAGAAATGGGCAGCTATGGGCCTTACCTACATCCCTCCTGCAAATCCCAAGCTTGTTTCCCTACTGTCTTACCCTCTTTGTGACCCCTTTTTCACCACTTTCCTGTCTCCCCATTTTCTTTTCTTTCAAAGAAAATAGCACGGGTGTGCGCCAGAGTAAGCACTGTTAAGCGGTTGTAAGCGGGTGTGCACATGTGTGCGCGGAGCTAACCGACAGTGCGCATGCGTGAGCTCCACGCAAACCAGCGCTAACCCGGTTACAACTGCTTAAAAGTGCCTTAGTCACTTTGATTGACAGGTCCTGTACTCAGTTCAAAAGCAAAATAAAATCCCACTGTCAGTCCCGAACCCAAGAAACTCTAGTCTGTATGACCTACCACTAAGCCATGACTCTTATACAAAAACATAGTGCTAAAATAAATATAACATGTAATAGTAGGGATGAATGTAAAGGGAATATAGGATGTGTAGTACCCAAAGCATGTCATGTAGAATTACCGTCAAAACTACTGGATTCCCACAATAGTACTGTGTGAACACAATCAGCCATGCTAGGTGGTAGCTTGTAGGTAATAATGTCAGTTAAAGTACACATATAAATGTATGTATATGTACATATATATATATAAATATATATCTATATATAGTTGTAGGAGTCATTGTGCATAAACACTTACTACAGGGAACATGAGAGAGGAATGGAGAAATGTGAATCTACAACACAGCCTGAATCATGAGAGAGATACTCACCTTTACACTCACAGAACACTGTCCACAGCATACCAGCATGGTCCCTGCCCTTACAATCTGAAAGGGCAACACCTATCCCACATACCCTTTTATAGCACTGACCTGAAATCACAGTGAGAACTGCAATCAGTACACAACTGGCTGTATGCAATTAGCAAATGCTGGCTTACAATTGGTGCAGAGGCCATCACATGGACCTATGCAGATACCTACAAAAGCATCCAGTACTAACACTCCACACATGCAATACATTCATTGCACTGTCTGGAAGCAGACAGAGGGAGAGAGAAAAGTGAGAGAGAGAGAGAGAGAGAGAACAAAAAAAAATTATACACTGTGACTCTGTCACCTGAAGCTGTCAGCAGTGACAGTAGCAGCAGCAAGCAGAAGCAGTGGTAATGCAACCAGCTGCGACAAACACAGGTAATGCAAAGTAGCAGGTTAATAGTGTGCATACAGTGAACCCTCCAAATGTGTCATAGGTCTGTATCTATAGGTATGTCCATGTGATATGTTGTGTGTATGTAGTTCCACCAAAAGGGGATGACCATACATTACATGTCAATCAGTCTTAGGCCATGATCCTGGCATCAGTTGTCTGTGCGTTGCCCCCAGCAATGGATGTAGTGACTGCTTTGAAAGGTCAGCCAGGTTCAAAAGGCAGGATCAGCCCATCACAAAGGCACACTGGCTGGGAACAAGTGTCTGCAGGTACCCGATATCACTGCATATGCATCCCATACTGCACAATTCCATAGCTTAGCAGACCAGGCTGGTTATGCATATGATGTGGTAGTTCCCAGGGTCAGTTGAGGTGCCTTCTTAGTGGTGTGGGACCACTGTTGCTGTATGCCACTGTCCAGGTACATATCCTGTAGTACGGCCAAGATAAATTATCAGTGTTATATGCGGTTGTATGTCCTCTCGGAGTGCAGATAGCACACATCCAGGGATACCATGAGGTCACAGTGATGCTCTGTGTTCTGCTCTGCTGAGGGCGGCCCTCACCTGGACATGTGAGATGATAGGGAGGTTACATACAGCTGTGATAAATATTTCAACTGGTAGGGGAGAAGGAGAGGGGGGATACATGCACCGAACATGTCTGCAAGACTGTTGCCAATATCCGTGTGTTTGGTGAATGTTAAGTAGGTGTGTATTAACACAGAGCATATCTGAGGCATGTGGTCCATATGTGTAACATAACTGAAGAAGGCCTTGTGGTCATCCATAGTGTTTGTGGCCATTTCCCTCCCAGAGTAGGCCGTGGCCATTGTTATGATGGACCATAGCGTAGCACCAGTGCTGACCACAGATGCTTTCCCTTAATGTGAATGTGCTCTGTCCTGCAGTAGCCTCCTGCTATTGTTATACAATCTGCCTCTGTCTGGGGCCCACTGGACAGGATGCCTAACCTTTGTGCATAGGGTCTGGGTTAGAAATGTGTGTGCAAGTTCCATGCATTCTGTGGCATGTCCGTGGTAAGCATTTGCAAAGGGGTCAGCAGTGTGGGTTGTGGCTTCCACTGGCCCAGTGTGCTGCATGGATACCATCTCAGTCCCAGCAAGTGAATAACTGTCTAATCACATACATATCAAAGCAGTCTACTGTGCTGGTGGTGGTGGTGGGATATGTATATCCAGGCCGAGTATCCTCTGTCCACATCACAGTAGTGGATGGCGTCCCACATACAGTACCTTGGGATGAACCCGCAGAGTGAGGTTGTGCATTGGACTTGTCAGTGTGTGCTGACCGATGGGGCATGCTACTATGTTGTGTGTAATGTGGCAGCTATTGTTGCACTGGTGTTGGCTGAGCACTAATATCTGGCCATGTACCTGTGTATCCACCACGACACACACACATGCAACATATGGGAGTAGTAGTATATCACTACACATGAGTATCATGTATAGTATGTGTGCCATATATTGCTGACATAGTCTGCTGATATCCTGTTTGTGTTGTCTTCCAGGGAGATGGCACATCAGCGTAATCCCGCCTACTCTGTAGCGGAAGACGAGGAGATCCACCAGAGCCTGGTGCAGGAGTATGACATCCTGTTTTCCCGCACCAGTCAGAATCAGCAGGAGAGGGCTGCACTGTGGCAAGACCTTGTCCGTAGGGTAAATGATATTGGCACGCATAACAGGACATATGAGCAGGTACGACATCACTGCAGTGATTTAATCTGAAGTGTCCGTCAGCGTGCATCAGATATCCACAGGCAACAGGTTGCCACAGGAGGTGGGGTGGCCACACATCCCCCCCTCACCAGACTGGAGGGGCTACTCCTAAGTGTTGTGGCTCCAGCCCCGGAACAGCAACAGCAGTACACCTGCATTATGATGGAGGCTGGTTCCACACAGCAGCACGACATGGAGAGTGCAGGTAATATGCCATATGTACACTTGACTGTTCTGTACACTGTATCATATGCAATATCAATGGCACAGTGTGCCCACTGACATTAATCTCATCATTTCTGCAGGTCCCTCTGGGGTTACTGGTGAGTGTGTTTAACATAACCTATAATAGTCCTGATAATGCTAGTAACAGTAGTGTAACTCAGTAGTGCTCTGTGTGTATACTGCGGGGTGTGCATGTATGCAGGTGTGCCTGTGCCCATGTGTGCATGTGTGCATGTGTGCAGGTGTGCCTGTGTCCACGTGTGCCTGTGTCCACGTGTGCATGTGTGCATGTGTGCATGTGTCCACGTGTGCATGTGTGCATGTGACCATGTGTGCATGTGTGCATGTGTCCATGTGTGCATGTGACCACGTGTGCATGTGTGCATGTGTCCATGTGTGCATGTGTCCACATGTGCATGTGTGCATGTGTGCATGTGTCCACGTGTGCATGTGTCCACGTGTGCATGTCTGCATGTGTGCATGTGTGCCTGTGTGCATGTGTCCACGTGTGCATGTCTGCATGTGTGCCTGTGCCCATGTGTGCATGTGTGCCTGTGCCCATGTGTGCATGTGTGCCTGTGCCCATGTGTGCATGTGTGCATGTGTCCATGTGTGCATGTGTGCATGTGTGTAGAAGTGCATCACTGGTAACAATGTCTGGAGACTGTAAACTGTGTTTCCTGTCTTCCTCCCACAGGTTCTGCTGCTGCTCTGGTGACCTGCAGCAGGGAACCTTTATCTTGTGCCACGGGTACTGGTAATGATGATATTTGTGTAATGGTACAGGAAGGTGTGTCAGGGTCCGCCATTGGTCAGCCAATTGACAGTACACAGCTGTCAACCCCATCATTACGCACAGTCATCCTGCCAGTACATCCTTTGTCACCATTGCCCTAGGTGATGGACAGGATACAGTGGGCATAGACCAGGGTAATGTGGTACCTGTGGCACACGTGTCCCCACACAGCAGCCATGGGCAGGGTCCTCCACTGGTACCACACAGACAGTTGCCCATGGGTTCTCGTGGGAGCATCCGTGGGCGTACTGCCTCTGGCTGACGTGCCCAAAGAGGTCTGTCAACCTCAGCTATGTTTCGGACTGTCATGCAGGCACAATCGCGTATGGAAAGGTACACCAGACAGGGTCTGAGGGAGCTGAGAGCATGTCGCACAGCCATGACAGACAGTATGCATGACATTGCGGATGCTATCCGTAATTTCACCGATGTCATAGACAGACATTGTTGGGACATATTACAGCAGTTCCACAACCAGATGTCCATGAGCCAGGGCAATGGTGGGCGTTTGTGGTGTCGACGTGGCCGTATGCCGGCAACAGAAGCAGCTGGAAGTCGGCGCGGATGACAACAGTCTCGCGCACGCCCCCATAGTGCCAGCAGCAGCCCCAGCAATGCTGGGTCTGTGCTGTCATCGGAACACCCCAGGAGACCACGTGCACGTGGCTCTCGACAGTCCCAACAGGGACCTGTGTCCAGTCAACACACTCCCGCTTCTGATGACAGTACCCAGTCTGGCTTAGTACTGGATACGGTCTGTAGCACCCCTGCCAGGCACAGGTACTGTGTCCATGCCCACAGACACTGATCTGTATGACCTGCCAGGTGCAGTCTGTGGCTGTCCACAAACCCCTGTATATGGCAGCCATGAGGTGGAACTGTGTGCGTGCATACACACATGCAAAATGTTAACACCTAGGGCAACCACATACATGCACACACTGCACCAACACTGCCCCACCCTGTACTGCTGCCCCTCACCAACACACATACACACACATGTCAATTGGTGGTATCAGTGGCTGACTCAGGCATACCTAATCCACACCCTGTGCATATGATGACACTGTGCCACCTCCTGCAATCTCCAACATCATTGCGGGAACAGGTAAACATGTTGCTGATGCACAGGGTGACTACATAGAAGTGTATTAGTAGTATCATGTTGGTAACAGTACAGTGTGCTGCTATGACTGTGTGTATATCCCAGCATGCCTGCTGCAGTAACTGTATGAATGTCCTGAATTGTTATCTGCACCCATAGTACATACCAAAGTGTAACAGCTGCACATAATTGCATGCCGGTGGTAAGGTTGTCAACAGATAGCTGCATACATGGGTAGCACAGGGGGAAAGCTAACGCAAGTAGTGATATGCAGTGGTGGATGTGTACAGTAATGGTGTCAAGTTGCCCACAACGACTATGCAATGTGGATGTTCGCGCATGTAGATATGTGTGCAGTACCAATGTAATCCAAATCACAAATAACTATGACATAATATCAGTTCTACCATGGGCATCTGCGCTGTGTATTCCTGGGTACATGTTGATAGTGCCTACATATTTGCATTGTTACTTACTGTTATTGTTACCCCTTCTTTGTTGTACAATGCACTACTTCCAGCCCTGTTTACTGTAGCTTTGTTTGCATGCATGTTCACTTGGGGTTCCCTGGAACACTGCTTACACCTGCAATGCAGAGTTACAGTGCTTCTGTAGACTCCTAGTGACATCTGCATAGCGTACGATTTGTATGTCAACTTTACACATGACAGAACGTCACTGTCTGTCCTGTACACATGTACGTTGCCTGTGACACATTGCACATGTCTTACCTGGCATTTACCCACGTGTGCAGTCATATATGCCAGTGCTAGGAAACAGTAGCGGTACACCCACACATACACACCTTCAGTATGTTGTTCCCCATTGGCCCTATGTGTTGGTACTCACCATGGCAATCACACTACTAGGGTAGCATGTGCAAAGGTAACCTGTGAATCACCTCTATGGTCCAGTTGTGGTTTATGTGAGTCATGTGGCAATGTCACAGCTGCCACATGTATGCACTCAGCCATCACCCTTGGCCAGGAAGGTACAACACATGTGTGGGATGCCACCACACAGCCAATCTGGGGACTGGGCTCTCTGAACCCAGTAATGCCATACACTTTCAGGTGGCATATCATATATACTACATCCTGGACAAACTTCAAACCCAATCCCTGCTGCTACTATTGATAAAACCCCTGAAGATGTTTCTGATAGTTTTGACCAATTCTTTACTGAGACATTTCAGGCCCTAGCTAGCCATCTACCTCCTAGCTCCCCTGGTCCTGAAAGTAGCACCCCTAGAAACCTACTTGCGTTCAGCTGCCAACCAGTCACCACTTCACTTCACCTTACCTTGATTGAAACAGTGAAATCCACTACACTTTCTGCTGATCAACTCCCTGCCGAGTACCTATCAAAATCAGATGATGCTATTGCTTACCCCGTCTCAAAAGTAATCAAACGAACCATGGTAGAATCTAAATTTCCCACCATCTGGAAAATATCATATGTAATCCCACTTCACATAGGAGGCAGCTCTACTGAATTCTCCAATTATAGGCCAATAGCTATACTCTCTCCACTTGCAAAGATTATGGAAACTTTATTCATAGACAATTCATGCACCACCTAATCCAAAATCGCCTTATGGCAGACACTCAGCATGGCTTCCGTCCTCATCACAGCACTACTTTAGGCCTCCTAGCCTTTACTAACACCATAAACCATACTTGCAACACTAATTATATATCCTCAGCCCTCTTTTTGGATCTTTCCAAGGCATACGATATGGTTGACCACCAACTTGTAATCCACACCCTGCAAACATTCTGTCTAGATACTGGAGCCTTCCAATGGTTTCAATCCTACCTGCATGGTCGACAGCAGGCTGGCCTCTGGCAGAACAAACTCTCTAACCTTCTACCTAACACCCTCAGAGTACCACAAGGATCTATACTAGGGCCCTTGCTGTTCTCCATCTTTAT
Organism: Protopterus annectens; assembly: GCF_019279795.1. Taxonomy (NCBI): domain Eukaryota; kingdom Metazoa; phylum Chordata; order Ceratodontiformes; family Protopteridae; genus Protopterus; species Protopterus annectens. Next base: position 299,840,535 of record NC_056730.1, on the reverse strand, counting down.
TAACGACCTTTATACTGTCATCCCAAAAGTCAGCTGTATCCAATATGCTGAAGACTCTACTCTGATCTGCTCAGCCACATCTCCAGTAGAGTTATGGTCAGCTACCCAGACCACCTTTAATACAATAGAAAACTGGCTTTCTGAACATCGTCTGATCCTAAATCCCAAATAAACTAAACTGCTGTTATTTCACCAACACGTAGGTCTACCGCTTTCACCTTTACCATAACATCAACTGATGGCACAATAATCTCCCCTGACCCATCCACTAAACTATTAGGTGTCATCATAGACAATAATCTCAAATGTGACCTACATGTTAACCAAATTATCAAAGCCATCAATAAAAAACTAGGGTCACTTTACAGAATAAAAGCCTTCCTAGCCCCTCCAGCTAAAGGTGCCATAGCTCGCTCACACCTTCTTTCAACCCTTCTGTATGCATCCCCTTCACTCTCGAATATGAACAAGACTGTTCTTAACAAACACTCAATTTGCTACAACCACATTGCCAGGTTTGCCACTGGGCTGCCTTTTAGGACACATCATTGCATCAATCTAAATCAGCTTGGTTGGCTTGCAATACCCAGCCTAATACAGTATAACCAACTGATTATGGCCTATAAAATCCTCTATAATCCGGACAATACTCCTGCACTTCAAATATTATCACCCCCTATAACAATCCTAGACCGCTTCGATCCTCTAACAAACTACTAATTCAGACTAGCAAATTTAATAACACAGCCGGTGATTCTCTCTTTGCAAACTCTGTAAGTAGATCCTGGAACTCACTTCCAGCTGATATTACCTTACTTTCCACCTTAGGTCAATTTAACACTAGACTCAAACAACATTTGTCACTTAACTGGCTATGTCAATGTATCAAGCCTGGCTAACTCGAATGTATAAAATCCGTGAACCAGTTTACTGTGTAATTTAATTTAATCCTGACTTGTGCTCAGGACTAACATTAACCTGTGGAACATGTTTAACTTGCTTACTTATGTAATCTCTGTAAATAATCTGTTTGTAATATGTAATGCTGGTATTATGTAATGCTGTATCTGCTTACCCTTGTAGCTTTTCTCCCCGGGCCTCCCCTGGAAATGGACATGCATCCAGTCGGACTATCCCGGTCAACAAATGTATGATAAATAAATAAATAAATAACATATATTACAGTGACTACAATACAAGCCAGACATTGACACGCACTGACAGCATGCTGAACACACTGGGGCATACGTGGGGACTCAGAATAGCATCCTGCCTGAGCATCACACACCTCCGCAGCTGGCACACAGGCACATGTTCCGTCGGAACAGAGCACATGCCACACATGGCACACACATCCCCTGTGCCACACACTCACAGCCCGTAGGGCTACACAACACACCTGCTACAGACGTGTCAGGTACCTGTCTTGGGTGCTGCACTGGGGTCCTGCCCAACAGGCTGCATCTGGTGAAGGTCACAGTGATATGCCTCAGGGGCACTATGGTCCACCACAGAACACATGCATACAGGTCAGTCAGAGGCATGGACACATATGACTCACTCATTGACCATGCCAGTATGGCTGACCTGAGACATACCTCCCTGGACTACATGATAGGGAACATAGAATGGATCTCTCAGCATGTGGCACAGGCCAGTATGAGCCTGATCTTGGTTGCCAACATACCCTCACCAGGTATGCTACCACTATATGTGGGAAGTGTGTTGTATGTCTACATTATGCTCAGTCTCCACTGTCATTCATAGGGTATCTGCTGGCTGTCAATGTGTGCTTACATGCTAGGGAAGCCACAATGATGTGCAAGGGTCATCTTGCACGTGACACCCATGGCCCGATGTATAATGGCAAAGCTCCTTGGTACACACATACTGCCTTATGCTGCAGGACATGGTTTACATAGCCACCTCCGTGGGTATCACACAGGTTAGGACACTATCAGTGCTGCTACACAACAACAGCAGTGTACACTGGAAGATGCATGCACCAGGCACTGTCCTCAGCACGGTGAACTGCAATGTCTGTGCAGTACCAGATTCCTGATTCATGGCTCACAGGTGTTACCCATCACTGACAGGTTATGCCCCATACCATGCCTGTTGTCCCCTACACATGTAACACACATGGACAGGGGGGTGGTATCCCAAGGTACCACAGATACACACACCTCCAGGTTGTTGGCACAGCACAAAGCATCAGGGCCTAATCATGTGCAGCTAACAGTGTGTCGGACTGCCATCTGGTTCATAGCCTGGCACACACAACCCTCCCATACACAGGAAGACCACATATCCTCCATAACAACACTGGCAATATGGCAGTCTCAAGAACTATGTTTATATGGCTGGACTGCATCCAGCCAAACATTGTGCATGAGCATTACTGTAGCCACAACACACTAGTTGAAGGGTTCACAGCATGTGGTCACTGAATTGCAGTGGAATGACATGTTACCACTACCACAACAGGTGGGAACATGCAGCACCTGTACATCGACTACATGTACACTATATGGCCCAGACCAGATGTGTATCCCCTGCTGTAGGTATTTTACAATATACACCCATACTGCATAGAGACATACCACGTGCGGACCCTGCACAGTAAGGCACAGTCATATTGGTATACATTGCAAATACCATTTATCCACTCGAGGCATGTGTCAGACATGGTAACTACTGCAGGTCACAGGTATTTATGTGTATGTGTCACACACATACATCATGTGTGCAATGCCATTGCTGGTTTAGGCAATGGCATGCATTGTTATGTACAAAGACCCACACAAGGTCATACTGTGTGACACAACCACATGTGGCAGTTGCGGGTTACCAAAACATACCTATCTGTACTCTGACAATGGTAATAGACACAGTAGCAGAGGGCACTATTGGCATTACTAGCCAACTAGCCCTGTTTGGCTGTGCTGATAGTGTGGTGACATCCCCTGTGTTTACTGGGGGAATATGCAGCATCTGGTGTATTGTAGTATTTGCCAAAAGGATCTGTTCTCTCACACTTGCATTTACACACACCCTACTACCCCCACACACATGCACACTTGCAGGATTCATTCCCCTACCTAACTAGGTCACAACATGTGAGAGAGACGCATTAGCAAAGCGCATTATTCCGATTACTAGATAGTTCCTCTTCTCTGGCTGTACTTATAGGGTGCTGACAACATCAGTATTTTGAAAGGATAATGTGCATCAGGTAGTGTGATCTCCTGATTGCCAAAACTAACATGTTTTTCATACGGAAATGCACACACACAAACTCCCCACATCCAAACGCACACACATGCCATTTACAGGTTTTAAACTCCTACCTAACTACATTACGACACTCGGGAGAAACGCATTAGCAGAGTGCGCTATTCACATTACTGTAAGGCTTCCCTTCTCCTGTTGTACTTATAGGGTGCTGACATCATCTGTGTTTAGAAAGGGGAATGTGCATCCTGCAGTGTGTTCTCCCAGTTGCCAAAAGGGGCATTTCCCTCACACAAAATTGCACGCACACTAACCCCCCTCATCCAAACACACACACTTGCCATTTGCAGGATTCAAATCACTACTTAACTATGTTATGGCACTCAAGATGGATGCATTAGCAGAGCGCGCTATTCGCATTACTGGGAGGCGTTGCTTCTCCTGCTGTACTTATAGGGTGCTGACATCATCTGTGTTTAGAAAGGGGAGTGTGCATCCTGTAGTGTGTTCTCCCAGTTGCCAAAAGGGACATTTCCCTCACACAAAATTGCACACACACTAACCCCACTCTTCCAAACACACACACTTGCAGGATTCAAACCACTACCTAATTATGTTATGACACTTGAGATGGACGCATTAGCAGAGCGCGCTATTTGCATTATTGGGAGGCTTCTCTTCTCCTGCTGTACTTATAGGGTGCTGACATCATCTGTGTTTAGAAAGGGGAGTGTGCATCCTGTAGTGTATTCTCCTAGTTGGCAAAAGGGATACTTCTTTCAAACAGTCTTGAACACACACTAATCCCCTCCACACACACTGAGCATATACAGGATTCAAACCCCTACCTATGTTATGACACTCAAGACAGACACATAAGTGGAGCGCACTATTCGCATTAGTGGGTGGATTACCTTCTCCTGCTGTATTTATAGGGTGCTGACATCATCAGTGTTTAGAAAGGTGAATGTTCATCCTGTAGTGTATTCTCCTAGTTGGCAAAAGGGATACTTTCTTCAAACAGTCTTGCATACACACTAACCCCTTCCACACACACTGAGCATGTACAAGATTCAAACCCCTACCTAACTATGTTATGACACTGAAGACGGGCGCATTAGCGGAGTGCGCTATTCGCATTACTGGGTGGTTTTCCTTCTCCTGCTGTACTTATAGGGTGCTGACATCATCAGTGTTTAGAAAGGTGAATGTGCATCTTGTAGTGTATTCTCCTAGTTGGCAAAAGGGATACTTCTTTCAAACAGTCTTGAACACACACTATCCCGCTCCACACACACTGAACATGTACAGGATTCAAACCCCTACTTAACTATGTGATGACACTAGAGACAGACACATTAGGGGAGCACGCTACTCGCATTACTGGTAGGTTTCCCTTCTCCTGCTGTACTTATAGGGTGCTGACATCATCAGTGTTTAGAAAGGGGAATGTGCATCCTGTAGTGTGTTTTCCCAGTTGCCAAAAGGGACATTTCCCTCTCACACACACACTGAGCATTTGCAGGATTCGAACCCCTACCTAACTATATCATGACACTTGAGAGAGACACATTAGCAGAGCGCACTATCCGAATTACTGGGCATCTGTTCTGCACCTGTAGTATTTATAGGGTGCTGACATCTTTATTTCTACAGAGGTATGTACATGTAGTACTACCTGTCAGGTGGGGGATAGCATATATATGCATTTGCAGCCACCTACGTCAGGGTCAGATATGCACATCGCACTGGCAGGTTATGTTCTATACCATGCTTTGGGACCACAGGACCTGTAACACAGAATACAACCAGTCCAGAACACCACACCCACATCCAGGACACACACTTAGCTTCCCCTGGGAACAGTGCCAGGATATGCAGGTGTTCACATACACCATTCCAGTTGTTAACATCAGGTACAGGCATATTGTGTGTGAGAACTACTCATGCCTCTACCACTTTACCCTACAGCCACTACAATTTGTGGGTCCATGTGCTATGGCAGAACCACACACCACAGCCACATGGGGGAATGCATATTGCACCTGTCCATCTGCAACGTGGGTACTCACTGTTCCACACCAGAGGTAGACCACCATTGTTGATATCTGACCATACCCACCTTTCCCTGGACATCCATATCCCTTCTCCGCCCCCCAGGCAAGGTTGTCACTGCACACAAACTGTATTTAGCACAAGCAGACTCTACACTTGTGTAGACTGGGGTGGACGACTTCAGAGGACCCATGCTGGAGGACTATACTGGCCACTCAGCATAATCCTTGACAATTGCATTCTATGAGCATGTGTACGGTTTGCATTGGTCATGCTATCCCATATATACCCATGACTGCTCCACAACAAGACACCTGTCAGCTGTACACCAGCCATATATGCGCCGTACAACAGACAGAGTGACCTAATACATTGCAGAGCTGTAGCCCACAGAGGGAGGACATCTGTGAACAGTTCCGGCACGGCACTTCATTCACACATACTCATTACAACACAGTGTTGACAGTGGAATTGTCCAAAGAATGCAGATAGGGCTCCCCTCAGTCTGTTACTGATGGACACCTACTGTCAGAGATCCTCAGCAACCCTCTCACAGCACACACCGACAACATGGCTGTGGCTTAGCACATTCAATCCCTGGGACCTCCACGGTGCCCCTGCTTGACAGAGGCACAGCTCACTAGCCTCACATGTTGCCTTCTGTGACCTACTTTACAGTGGCACAGTAGCCTACTATCCTGGGGATGTAGATGCCAAGCACACTCTGGCTGAGCTGTCATTCCCTAAGGCAACAGGCCTAGTATTGACCTCTACACCCATATGTTCAATTGTCGGATGCACAATATTTGTTGTGCTGTTCTACTGTTTGCAGGTCTTTATTGCCATAGCATTCTCTGTTCCTATGACCAACTTGTGTATCTGTGGAAGATGTTTGCATATGACGGCGATCCACTATATCACTTATGTCTCTGTAGTCATTTACTGTGTGCACTGGGCTGATTGCTGTGTTGTGGTTGGTTCCTGGAATGACACGTACAAATACCAGATATGTGTGGCCAACTGCTAAACGGAGATATGGCCCAAGTGTGTGAGCATGCCCAGTTCAGCCTTTCCATGGCATGTTGTCTGACATATGCCTCATTTATCAAAGTGTGCGAGCATGCCCAGTGTGAGCTTTCCATATGTTGCACTCTGAAGTCCACCACATATTTGGGTGTGTGTGAACTTCAACAATATCTCACGTTTATGGTTGTGTGTTGGGTGTCATGTTGTGTACTAACTGGCCAACTGCTTCGTGTCTGCCACAACAGGGATTATACTGTGCCTGCAGGGATTGCATGGGATACTTTGCAGACAGTTCTCAACATACTTTCATAATGACCTAACACTGTAGTACCGTATAGTGTACTGGTTCAGTACTTTCACTGTGGTGGAGAGTATCCTGGGCTTTAGTCCTATGACTGCTTGACATCTTCATAGTGAGCACAACAGACTGTGTAGGGGCCAGTTGTGCACATATGACCATGTTGCAATATGTTCAAATATGGACTACCTACACCAGGCTCGTCCAACATTGCTAGTGTATTCCACAACGTGGGTGGACATTGGCAAACACTAGCGATGTTCCCTAGGCCATTTCTGATGCTAGTCGCAGGGTGTGTTTGTCCTTCGATACACATTGTAACTGGAGTTTGCCATGACATATGTCATGGTTAATATACTGTGCCTTCGTCTACCTTTGACATAACAGTGATACCCAGGGTTAGCCTACCATCTCCCATACACTCATCAGGATTCCTCTTGAGGGGTGTCGATATGTGGCTCTCTGGCTGACCTGTACCAGGAGTTTACTGACGAGTGGGGGTGCCTTCTGTGTTATGGATCATTCTGTACAGCTTGTCCTATGTATGTCAGTGCTGGGGTTCAGGTCTCTCATGTGCATAGCTCACTGCCATTCAGATTGTACAAGGTGCAACATGTTCATTCATTCCAGGTTGGACATGGCTTCATACATCAGGCACAGCTTTCCTGTAGCTGGGAAGGATGGCGGTGTGTGGGGCTGCAGTTTGTTTACTCAGGCAACACATGGCATCTGTTCATGCTCTTTGCTACCCCTGGTGGGGTACTGTTGTGGACTTTACAGTTGATGGAGGTGTCTGCTGCAGTATATCCCACAGGGGCTATTGTAGTCAGTTGTAATGCTGATGGAGGATGGCTGCAGAGCCACACTGAGTTCCCCTTATCTACATCTGCCAACCTTCATGTTTGGGTGGGTATATGGTACATGTTTCTGCGAACACTACAGCCACATGTTTGTCCAGTGCAGGATATTTATCACCTTTTGTACCCAGGTCTCACATTACATGTTAGGTACCTCATGGGTTAACACCTGTGTGGTAATTTGTGGGCACTTACTGTATATCCACGGTGGTTGTCTATACACAGTTCTGCAATTAGCTTGCTGACATGGCTATGGCTACAGTTGTCTGTTTGTAGGTGGCCCTTTTGTGGGTTGCTTGTATCAGCTGGGGGTCGGATATGGTGGGCTGTTTGTACTCCTCTGCATACATGTTCAGTCACAGTCCTTCCATGTAGGCCTATACCTATGGGACATATATACAGAACAGGGGTGGGGGGGGCGAAGACCAGGCCTTGTGGGATGGCACTCATATCCGCTTTGTAGTCTGACATGGATGCGGCATGTCTGACCATGTCAGTTCTGTCCTTGGTCTGGTTTGCAACCCCTCTACTGACATAGGGGTATATATTTAAGCTGCTGAACATATCCATACTGAACTCGTACAGTATTGTCTAGAAGCATGTGCACGGTCCAGCTACGCTGTGTGGACCACATTGCCCTCATCAATGACCTTAATGACTGCTTCAAATGGGTCAGACATGTTTAGGGGCAGGTTCTGCAGTTACGACAGCCACACTGTGTGGGGTCCAGTATCAGTAGGTCCACAATAGCCTTCTGTCTGCGGTACATACTGATCCTTTCCATAGCTGTGCAGAACAAGCTTGTCAGGATCCTGGGGTGGTAGTTTGGAGTATCCATTCAGGCAACACCTTTGTTGTGATGGACCACTGTTGTTGTACACTGCTCTTTGGGTACATATCCTGTGGTAAGGCTGACATTGGGCAGTAGTGTGATTTGGCACTCCAGTATTCTTGGAGTCCATGTTGGCCTCAGCACAGGACACCATCACATACCTTTGCTGCTGTGTGTTCTGCTTTGCAGATGATGGCTGTTACCTCAGCATCTGCAATGTCAGAGGACCATCAGTCTGCTGGGATAGGTATTTTGCACTCGAGGGGGGGGGTGTTTGCACTACACTTGACAGGTTGTATGTTAGCAATATGTGTGTGTGTTTGGTATGTTGTTTGTAATATCTGTGTGATTCGGAGCATATCTGTGGATGCCCAACATGGTTCCTACCATCAGTTGGGTAACCCTTGTGATTATCCTTAGTGTCCTGTACATTTTGTATCTTCATAGGTTCATGGGTTCATACTAGGCTATACACCCTAGGCCATTAGTAAGCCTAGCCAGAGTGTGTGTGTCTTTCGCCACCCCTTGCTATGTTCAATTATGGCCATTTATGAAGTTCTTCACTGTGCCTCTGTCTGGTCATGACACAGTGAGGACCCCCAGTATACATGTATGGTCATCCATCCACTTGGCAATATTCCTGTTGAGGGGTGTCAGTGAGGGGCTCTGCCTTCCATGGATTGGAATCCTGTTTCTAGGTGTGGGGAGCCTCTGGGTTATGTATCTGTCCCTCCAGCACATCTTATTTCATTATGTGTTGAGGCTGACATCTGTGACTCTCACAGCTCCAATGGCTTTGATTTCCTGTGGTGTAGTATGTCCATTACTCCTGTGTTGGACATGGCCTTGTACAACAGACACACAATGCCTCTGTGTAGGCAGTGTGTGACTGCAGTCAGCTGGGGTGTCTACAGCCAGGCAGCATATGACATATATTTCACACCCTTTATCCTGTTGGTGGGGCAACTATAAGGTCTTCCGAACTGCTGCAGGTGTCACGTATGGTACATCCCATATGAGTCATTGTACTAGATTATGGGTCTGATAAGGGAACAGTACAGCAGCACAGTGACCTCTGTTGATGTTGATGTGAATCCTTTCATGATACGGTGTCCATTATCGACAATCTTCATAACCACATTGGCATTGTGGGTGTCACATGACAGATTAATGTCGACCTGTGTCCCTAGGTCCCTGATTACTCCTTGCATACATAATGGTTTTGACACCTATGTGGTAATTTGTGTGTACCTTGTCTGGTATTTCGTGGGACATTCATACTGTCCAGTGTCTTCGGATGTCTGGGTGGAGTTCTTGTGTGTGAGAGTGTGGTCTGTCGCATGCTACAGACTGTACAGCAGTTTTGAATACAGTTATGTGCACATGGGTGGTCTCCGCTGCTTTGTGCATTGTCAGTTACCTGGCAATATGGGTGTCTGTGCTGCATATGGATACTCCCCCTCCTTTGATGTTTTGGTGCAGGTGTTGGGGCCATAACACATGATATGTGGTATAACCTAGTAGTGCTGGTGTGCTATCACTAGGCTTGCAGCAGGCTTCTGTCACTGCACAGACATCGATGTTCTCCATAATGGGAAGTGCCTCAGGGGCATGCATATTGCAGTTTACACATCTGGCATTGGTCAGCAGTACCCTTATGTTTCCTACCACTTATGTTTTCTAGGGTGGTGGGTAGTCTTTTTGGCCTTGCCTACATACGGCTCTATGGAGGCGGCAAAGGCCTTATCCAGTATCCAGACGCACATGAGTAACAGCTGCAAGCCATCCCTGGAACAGCAGCATGGCTTGTCATGCTTGACATCTCAAGCAGACAGACATTAGACCCTCTTGGACTGACAGCTGTAACTGTGCCAGCTGTTAAACATGAGCATTCTGTGTTTGTACTGTGGCATCATTCTTGGTGAGGGTTGGATGCTGCACACAGCCAGTGTCATACCGCCCTGGGGTACATACTCAGGGGGACCATCCATGTCTCTTTTGATGTTGACCAGGGAGGTACATCTCATGTAATTCACACCAGCATGGACATTGAGTGCATCATATTTCTGCTTGCTTTGGGGTGACCTGCGTACTTGTGTTATGTGGCATTTTGTGGCAGCCTACAGGCAGCTTACTCTACCATTTCCCTTGTTCAGTCTGGTGAGTGGGACAGCAGTGTGTCTGCCTATACAGACACCTATTACGACTGTATCAGGCATGTTGTTTCTCCTTCTGGCCTGTGACTGTTTGGCACACCAGCTTTGCGTACTATTCGTTGCATGTGCTATGTTTGAAGATTGTGGTTGCTTGTGATCTGCTTTGGAGGCTTCTGTTGGTGTGGTGTGTTTGTAATTAAGGCCTCCGGGAATAGTTGTCTGTGTTTATGTGTTTGGTTTACAGTTGTGGTAGGTCTATGTGGGACTGGGTTTGTGGTGTATGTGGTTACCTTCTCCTCCTGACTAGTTTTGACAGTACTGAGTTGGTGGAGCTCAACCTCTGGTTTGGATACATGGGTGCATCTATCACATATATTTGTATTTATTGGGGGGTGTTGTGGTTGTCTGTGTACTTGGGACTGGTGTCACATTGCCTCTGGATTCACAGATTCTACTTGTTGTGGGTGGACTTTTAGTGGATTGTATGTGTGGACATATGTTATTGCCATACTACTGGTCAGTGATTACTTCCCTTTTTATGTTTGCTCTATCATGCACGTCTCTTACACTCCATGCAAGCCTTTGTGAATCCTGCCCACTATCTTTAAATAAAAAATGTATCTTAAAATATTGTCTAGGCACTCACTTATAAATCTGATTTAGTAACTGTCATTTCATTTCCACTCAACAGAAAATTGACCTATGTTCCCAATCTAGGCCCCCTATCTCATTTTATATGTGTGATTTTAAAAGATTATCTGTTTAATAGTGAATCTTTTATCAGAGATAATGATCACTTTAAAGACAAAATTGTTAATATCCCCATTATTGAACATAACTTACTAGTAACATTATATATTATATTTCTATATACTGTCATATCCCAGGACTTGGGGAATGAATATTTCAGCAAAGAAGGTGATCAGCCTCATTTTTATTGCATCTTGGAGATTCCAAAGAAAATACCTATGGTAGAAACCTTTATTACAATATAATCATACATGGTTTGTGAAATCCTTCTTTCCTTCCAAAAGATTTTGGTATAGCCAGATGTCTACAAACTGATAGCTTCTGTTGATACCTTTTCAACTAATGTTTTTGTAATTGCTCATCACTTAAAATGAAAAACATCTTCTTGTCATGCAACAGTGTCCATAACAGTAAAAGCCACCCCCTTGGCCACTTTCATTACCCTGATAGAATTGCCTATAGACATATTCCTTAGAGCCATTTTTTCACTCCCACTAAGATTGCATATCCTCCTAGCGGCTGGTTGTCACATTCAAAATACTGTTCAAAAACTTGTATAATGGGAGGGAAGGAGGATTTAGAGAGTTTTAGTCTATACAAAATTTTTGTATCATTTGTCTTGACTTTATACATAATCAAAACATTAAAAATTAATTTATATGTGAAGTTCTTCAAATTATTTATAGTATTCCCCAAGCTTGCTCCTCTGGTAAGAATACAAGTGAAATTCTTTTGCAAGACTTGGACTTCATCAAAACGTAAAGTTCTTGAAGAGAAGTTAAAAATCTTAAAACTGAATTGCATATTTATATTCTGTGCTGTCCTGGAAAATACTTCTGCCTTTGCTGTAAGGGTGTCTGCTGTTCCCATCTCTCCTGCCATATTGGACCACCTACAACAATGTATAAACATCTTGATTCTCCTCCTGCTGGTTCTATTTGAAATGAGGTTTGTTCTTGTTTTTGTTTCTCACATTAAGTTGTTGTGCATCCATCTAGGTTTGAGTGCAGATGGATGTTTTCTTACTCTTCTTGGTGATCCTCACAAACTTTCAAGGCATCTCATTGGATAGAGTGTTGGGTGGATCTAAAAATGTATCATCTACTGCTGAATGAACTCTGTTATAATTCTTATTATTCAGAGACTCATTATTTGGTGAATGAGAACAAGTGTTGGTTTCTCAAAGTTTATGATCTTCACTATCTCCGACAAACTTCTTCTCTTTATTGTCCTTAATACCAAATCATCCTTCTTAATTTTCAGGCTGATGCTATTCACCCTCTGTTAGATTTCAGTGTTAGAAGGTGTTAAAATTAATTTATCCATACTGGTTTTCAAGTTTGTTCATAATTTCACTGAGATTTATTTCACAGTTTTTTGTAAGCAAGTTCAAAAACTGTAGATCATCTTGTTTGTTAATGTGTTCCCATTCAGACAAAAAATGATTAAAAGGCAGAACCTGTGGGTCTTTTGTCAACTCATAAACCTCAGATTGTTATTTTTCCTTTCAGACTTGCTATAAAACTCTAAGCAAATTATTTTGTACTTCAATAGACAAGATTTTACATCCTTAAACATTTCTTCTTTAAATGTATGTTATTGATGGCTTTGATGTTATTCTAACCTAAGGCCATATCACTCAAGCTGTTATTCAACAACAGTTGACTGAATTTTTTTTTCTATGCTTAGTCAAGGGAATACATTTCATGTCAGATATTCCACACTCATATGGACTTTAGCTACAACAGTCTTCTTTTTATCAGCACCCACAACCAAAGCTGACACACTGGCCTGTGTGTGAATCATCACACTGTTTTGAAGAACTATAGATTTACTGTCACATACAAAATGCATACTAAGGTCCAGCACCAGGTCTTCAAGTAACTCTTTCACAGGGGAAACTCAAGTAGACATATTGTTAAAACCATAAAAAAATGAAAGAAGAGAACCTTCATAGTTTCAAATTATCCAAAAATCATGTAATTTAAGACAGCTAAACACTGGCAAATTTATCATTGTGAGTTATATTCTGCTGAAGATATCAAGTGATATACATTGCTGACAAAGAGTATGCAATAGCATGCTTGGCTGCTGCTTGGGTATGAATGACATGATTGCCTAATTGCACATAGCCCATACCACCTACATCTTTGTACATGATTGCTGTATAGTGATGCTAGGTGCTGAAGCAGACGTTACTACAGCCACATCTCCACAGAGGTCAGGGACTCAACTAGGTATGTGCAGGTCTATATTATATAATTGAAGTTTTATAACTTCGAATGCCATACGATCCCATATGGTCGAAGTTATAAAACTTCAAACGTGCAAAAAAAAAAGTAACCTGATGATTTAAAGCAGGGTGGCAAGCCCCCCTGCACCCCCACCCCCTCTCCGCTCTTTAAATATACCAACTCCGAGATTGCACTACAGTGCCCTAAAGGGAAATCTTCCCTTTACCGCATTATAGTACATTATTGGAGTTGGTATATTTAAACAGTGGGGGTTGTGTGGGCTGCAGAGGGCCTTGCTACCCTGCTTATAACCCTTAGTTTCGTGTTTGCTGTTTTCATTTTTTTTTTTATATATATATTCAAAGTTTTATAATTTTGACCATATGGGATCAACCATATGGTATTTGAAGTTATAAAACTTTGATTATATAATATAGACCCATGCAAAGGTGCTTCAAGGTCTATTGAAAAAGTGCATAATTAGATAGAAGCCTCACTTCACAGCCATGGTCAGGTACACATTACATGAAAAATATGATTCAGAGACAGCTTACACTTACTGACTGATAAGCATGTTATGAGTTAGGAATTTGCTTGACAAATATAGGTATGATGACTTTATTGCTCATCTAACTATGGAAATTTGTTTTTGTCAGCAAGACCCACCCCCTCTTCACTGCTACAAGACACACAGACCTACATCTGCTATGGAAAGTGTCCGGGGAACAGTTACATGTTGGAAGAATGTGCCTGTAACATTTGTGCTGTTTTGCTGCTGTTGTACAGGGGTTGGTCACCATCCAAATTCTGAGGGGGGGGGGGGGCAACAAGAGTGTTTAGTATTGATCTCCTCAGCACTGTAGTAGTTGCAGAATAAAGTAACTGTGACAGAGGCAGGAAACACCCACCATATACATGGTGGTGATATCCATAATAAGACAGAGCAGAAAGAATTGAAATGGATCCTGGCTCTGCAAGTTGATAGCAGTCCAGGTTTAAATGAGCATATTTCTTTAAAACCAATATTGAAAGCTCATGGCTTAGTTCAATGATTTGATTGGATGTTTTTCACTTGTAAGTTGTGTCAATGGGTTAGTGCACATCATTACAGAGAGAGTGTTCTTGTCATGTGCTTTGTATTTGTATTGTGATTGGTGCGATTGAGTCTGTATGAGTGAGTTTCTTGTATACATTTTCATATGGTTTGATGAAGGTGCTATACACAGTGAAAAGCGCTCACCATTTTTATTTGTACGGTTTTATTTTTATTGAAGCTTTTATTTATTTCCTTCAGTTGTGGTATTCAGGTATTTTACTTTTACTTTGTTGCATATTTTTGGAATACACCTACCTTCATGTTTTAGTGCTATTTATCTTTTGTTACATTTGGTAGAATGTTTGAATAAGAAGTGTAATGTGAGCATTCAGACAGGCTATGTATGTACTGATGTCTGATGGTGCAGGATTCTGTTTACCACCTCCACTCACACAAATTACATCTGTTCTGCATTAATTACTGACAAAGTACATCAGATTTTGCAAGCTGATTAAGCTATATGTACTTGTAAAATAAAGCATTATCAGGTCGTACTATGGTGCCATCTTTCAAATTGCATAACCTTGAGAACCTGGTTTAATTTCATCAAAGGTTCCACGAAGATATAGCAGAATGTTGCATAGAGAAATCTCTGAGTGCAGACTGCAAAATGGCATGAGTATTGATTGCCCCCTTTGAATCTGACATCACTGTGTCTGCTTCTGAAGTCATATTTTTTCCAGCAGACACCAACAAGAATTGTGTTTGCAGTGAATGATGGCAAATAATTATGGAGTGATGGTTACAGTCTGGACTTAATGGTGTAATCTGTGAAGGCTTAGATGCCCTTTGTCACAGCAGAGTTCTCTCCTACAGGATCATTTAGACATTACACAGGTAACATAATGCATATCACTGAGGAACAAACATTTAATTCTGGTCATTCTTAATTCAGATTGCTGCCTTCTACTGAGTTCATAGTTATCCGGCTGTGTGTGGCAATTCTTTTACATTTTTCAAAAGCATTGTCGGAATAATTACTAAGTGAAATGTTTGCTTCTTAACAAACAGAAAGCAAAGTTCACATTCTTTGTAAATGTTCCTGTCACACTTTAAAATGACATACTTCCCTAAGTTTGTAATAGACCCTGGAAACATTAAATATTGCTTTTCTAAATGTTTCAGATTTAATTGTTACCTCCGACAAAGTTCTTTTCTGCTTCAGAATGGTGTCTGTTCTGTCAACTACATCAAGACAATTTCACCTGAGGCAATGCCTTGCACTCTATATTTTTTCTGCCTCTCGGGTCAAATCAAGTCTGAAAAGGCTAATATGGCCAGCCCACACACCTGGTTAACAAACTAACAAACAAACTGACTAACTAACTAGCTGTGATGGTAGCATGTTTAATAATAAATAAAGATGATAATGTAGATGGTTTCTGATGCCCATCATAGTCTCTAGTTTTACAGTCATTTTAAATTGCATGGTGTTTACTTTCAAGAGTCTTTATCAAGAATGTCAAACCAGATAACTGACTATGATACCACTTGGGAAAAATGTTTTCACCTCCATTAATTAAATTATATGTTGTATGGCTGTGATCTATAAGCATTCCTGATTTGAAAAACATCTTCAGTTCTTTAGTCAGCAAAAGTCCCAAAATACAACCCCTTCTCTCCCTATCTGTGCGCTAAAATGACATGCAGTTGTAAATGTTATCCACATAACTGGCACTAAATTCATCACTACTTACAAAATGGGAGCTGGTGACAGATGCATACATTAGTTTCATAAAAAGTGAGTTTATTGTGAGAGTAAATATATAAAACAATACGAATGACTAATCATACCTCATATAAGGTTTTGCATTTGTGGGTAGAGTGGCAGAACATTAATGAACCCTAGCTGTATGGAGTATTTGGAGATGAGGTGAGATGCTTGTATGTGAGAGTGATTTACTTGTGGACCTCCTCCTCAGACCTGTTCTTTCAGGTATGCTATTTTCTGACAGTTTCTTCAAGAAGGTGCATCTTCTTCCATAAGATATAATAAATCACAATGAAATTCAAGTGTTCTAACCTCAGGCCTGTTTCTCGATCTATCCAAGGCATGCAACACAGTCAATCATCAAATTCTCCTAACTTAACTCTCTTCCTATGGGCTATCACCCCTCACACTTAACTGGTTGTAGTAGTGAAATGGCAATGAGGCATCCTCTTTCCTTCCTATAGCCATCCGATTCCCACAAGGCTCTATTCCAGGGCCACTAATGTCTAACTTACTTATCTATGACCTAAACACAGCAGCCAAAGAGGCCACCATAATACAATACACCAAAAATGCCACTATACGATGTGCTGCTATGATACTACCCCTGCTCCAAACACTCACCCAGCTCAATAACTCACAATGCACAACTCCTTCTGAATCCAAAAAACGCTAAAATGCTGCTGTTTACCCCCAACTTTCTCCCTTTCCAAGCCATCCAACAAGCCCATTATAAAACTGGTATTCCACAACAAACTATTAGATGTGATTCAAGACAACCACTTGACATTTTATCTCTATCTTCAGCAAGCCATAAAGAAAGCACACCAATAATTATGCTGCCTCTACAAAGTAAAACACTACCTCACTGACCCTGACATACAAAACATAGCCACTTCTATTCTAATCTCTACCCTATAATATGCCTCTCCTATCCTAACAAATCCACAACCATAAAATAATACAGATCTCATCACTGCCTCTCTCCAAAGAACTAAACTGGCTCAAATTAAATAATTCTCTGTTGTACTCACAATTAAGTACAATGTTCAGACTAATGCATAACCCTGAAAAATGCCTATCTTTTTACTTCATCTTTCAACTCTAGACTACTGAGAGACCTCTGTGCTTGACTGACAAATCATTTATCTCCATAACTAAACCTATCATCAATGCAGGATATTCCTTATATTTACAGTGCATTGCTATTAGCCAAAATAAAATTCCACTTCATGTAAGCACACTCAGCAACCTGAAAGACTTTAAATACCAGCTGAAGTAATACCAGATAGACAAATGGCTCTACACCTGCACCATTCCTGGTTAAACTGGTGCTAATACAGCTATATGAATTTGTGTCATAAATCTCTGCTGCATAAAACTTAATTTACTATTATCACAGATGTACCCTCCTCTGGGGATGCACAAGCCAGTGCATTTCTTTGTGCCGGTCCCAAGCCCAGATAAATGGGGAGGGTTGTGTCAGGAAGGGCATCTGGCATAAAACCTCTGCCAAAAATTACTGATGCAGAGAACTTTTCATAATTACATACCGGATCAGTCGAGGCCCGGGTTAACAACGACCACCAGCAGTACTGTTAGCCAACAGGGTGCTGGCGGAAATTGGGCTACTGTTGGCCGAAGAAGAAGAGGAAGGGGAAGGCATGCCCAAAGGCAGGAAGAGAGGAGGAAGGTTAGGAGTGTAGTACTAAGGGTAGGAACTTTGAATGTTGGCAGTATGACTGGTATAGGGAGAGAGCTAGCTGATATGATGGAGAGAAGGAAGGTTGATATATTGTGCGTGCAAGAGACCAGATGGAAGGGAAGTAAGGCCAAGTGTATAGGAGGCGGGTTCAAATTGTTCTATCATGTTGTGGATGGCAGAAGAAATGGGGTAGGGGTTATCCTAACGGAACAGTATGCCAAAAGTGTTTTGGAGGTGAAGAGAGTATCTGATAGAGTGATGTTTATGAAGCTTGAAATTGATGGTGTAATGATGAATGTTGTTAGTGCATATCCTCCACAATTTGGGTGTGCGATGGATGAGAAAGAAAAATTTTGGAGTGAGTTGGATGAAGTGGTGGTGAGTGTACCCAAGGGTGAGGGACTAGTGATTGGAGCAGACTTCAATGGGCATGTTGGTGAAGTGAACAGAGGGGATGAGGAAGTGATGGGTAGGTATGGTGTTAAGGAGAGGAATGCAGAAGGTCAGATGATTGTGGATTTTGCGAAAAGGATGAACATGGCTGTGGTGAATACGTATTTTAAGAAGAGGGAGGAGCATAGGGTGACATACAAGAGTGGAGGAAGATGCACACAGGTGGATTATATCCTATGTCGGAAGGCCAGTCTGAAGGAGATTGGAGACTGTAAAGTGGTGACTGGGGAAAGTGTAGTTAAGCAGCATAGAATGGTGGTCTGCAGGATGATGTTGGTGATCAAGAAGAGGAGGAGGAGTGTGAAAGCAGTGCCAAGGATTAAATGGTGGAAGTTAAAAAAGGGTGATTGTGAGGTGGAATTCAGGGAAGAGTTAAGACAGGCACTGGAAGGCAATGAAGAGTTACCGAATAGCTGGGTAACTACAGCAGAGCTAGTAAGGGAGACTGCTAGGAAGGTGCTTGGTGTGACATCTGGACAGAGGAAGGAGGACAAGGAGACATGGTGGTGGAATGAGGAAGTACAGGAGAGTATACAGAGGAAGAGGCTGGCGAAGAAGAAGTGGGATTGTCAAAGAGATGAAGAAAGTAGACATGAGTATAAGGAGATGAGGCGCATGGCAAAGGGAGAGGTGGCGAATGCTAAAGAGAAGGCATATAGAGAGAGTTGTATGAGAGATTGGACACTAAAGAGGGAGACAAGGACCTATACCGATTGGCTAGACAAAGGGACAGAGCTGGGAAAGATGTGCAGCAGGTAAGGGTGATAAAGGACAGTGAGGGAAATGTACTCACAAGTGAGGAGAGTGTGTTGAGTAGATGGAAAGAGTACTTTGAAGGGCTGATGAATGAAGAGAATGAGAGAGAGAGAAGGTTGGATGATGTGGGGATAGTGAATCATGAAGTGCAGTGGATTAGCAAGGAGGAGGTAAGGATAGCTATGAAGAGGATGAAGAATGGAAAGGCTGTTGGTCCAGATGATATACCTGTGGAAGCATGGAGGTGTTTAGGTGAAATAGCAGTGGAATTTTTAACCAGATTGTTTAATGAAATTTTGGAAAGTCAGAGGATGCCTGAGGAGTGGAGAAAAAGTGTTTTGGTACCTATCTTTAAGAATAAGGGTGATGTGCAGAGCTGCAGTAACTACAGAGGGATAACATTGATCAGTCACAGCTTGAAGTTATGGGAAAGAGTAGTGGAAGCTAGGTTAAGAAGGAAGGTGATGATTAGTGATCAGCAGTATGGTTTCATGCCAGGAAAGAGCACTACAGATGTAATATTTGCTCTGAGAGTGTTGTTGGAGAAATACAGAGAAGGTCAGAAGGAGTTGCATTGTGTCTTTTTGGACTTAGAGAAAGCATATGACAGGGTGCCTAGAGAGGAGTTGTGGTATTGTATGAGGAAGTTGGGAGTGGCAGAGAAGTATGTAAGAGTGGTACAGGATATGTACAAGGGTAGTGTGACACTGCTGAGGACTGCGGTGGGAGTGACAGATACGTTTATGGTGCAGGTGGGATTACATCAAGGATCAGCTCCGAGCCCTTTCTTATTTGCAGTGGTGATGGACAGGTTGACAGATGAGATTAGACAGGAGGCCTCGTGGACTATGATGTTTGCAGATGACATTGTGATATGTAGTGAGAGTAGGGACCAGGTTGAGGAGACCCTGGAGAGGTGGAGATATGCTTTAGAGAGGAGAGGAATGAAGGTCAGCAGGGCTAAAACAGAATATATGTGTGTAAATGATAGGGAGGGTAGAGGAATGGTGAGGATGCATGGAGTAGAGCTGGTGAAGGTGGATGAGTTTAAGAACTTGGGATCAACAGTTCAGAGTAATGGTAAGTGTGGAAGAGAGGTGAAGAAGAGAGTACAGGCAGGGTGAAATGGGTGGATAAGAGTGTCAGGAGTGATTTGTGACAGACGGGTACCAATAAGAGTGAAAGGGAAGGTCTACAAGAGGGTAGTGAGACCAGTTATGTTATATGGATTGGAGACAGTAGCATTGTCAAAAAGGCAGGAGTCAGAGCTGGATGTGGCAGAGTTAAAGATGTTAAGATTTGCACTGGTTGTGACTAGGATGGACAGGATTAGGAATCAGTATATTAGAGGGTCAGTTCAGGTTGGACAGTTTGGAGACAAAGCAAGAGAGGCAAGATTGCATTGGTTTGGACATGTGCAGAGGAGGGATGCTGGGTATATTGGGAAAAATATGCTAAGGATGGAGCTGCCAGTTAAGAGGAAAAGAGGAAGGCCTAAGATGAGGTTTATGGATGTGGTGAGAGAGGACATGCAGGCAGTTGGTGTGAAAGAGCATGATGCAGAGGACAGGAAGATATGGAAACTGATGATCCGCTGTGGGAACCTCTAATGGGAACAGCCAAAAGAAGATGATGATGATGATGATGACAGATGTACCCTCCTCTATCATCTTATCTCCTTTATTTTCCTTATGGATCCTGTCCCCGCTTTCTTTCTCTGGGCTACTCTAATCTTTATCTTAAAATTGTTATTCATATACAGTCCATGTAGCTGTTACTTCTAATCAAAACTCTTTGTAAATGGTGTAACTGATGTAAAGGACATCTAAGTGGAACTGTTGCTCATGAATGAAACTGACTGTAAATGATGAAATAATGCAAATGATGTCTGTGAAGTCTGTGTAATGGAGTTTTTCTCCCCGGTGCTCGGCAGAAAAGAGCACTGTTCAATCAGACTTTCCTAGTAAACAAATGCCAATAAATAAGGAAGATCTTTGCTATTTTCAATGACCACCTAAAAGTCCATCAATTGGAATGTACTGAAGACCCTCCCACTAGATGAAGCAGGTGAATTCTTTAATTCAGCATTCCTAAAAGTTTTAAATAACCTATCCCCTCTCTGCCGAAAAAGAGTAAAATCTAAACACACCACCTGGCTATCCAGAAATCCCAGACAGCTCGTGGTCATCAGGGATAAAACCTGGAAAACATGGCATAGGAATAAAAACCCTTCTGACCTCCAACAGTACAGGCAGCTTTGTAACCAGGTAAACTGCCTAGTCATTAACGACAAAAAAAATCATTACATTGAACTACAGCAAAACTTCCAACAAAATCCAAAAAGATTTTGCAGCTGTTTCTTCTCTACTAAACCCTGGCACAAAGACCAGCCCCTGTCCACATCCTGATAAAACACCAATAGAAATCGCTACTATATTTAACTCATACTTCACAGAAACCATAGCCATACTCACTGCGTCCTTCCCTCCCCCACCTCTTCATTCTAACCACTCCCACCTCACAACCCTCCAGCAAACTCTCCCTCATCTGCTTTTTCTCTCTTCCCTATACCTACTATCATCATATCTAAACTTCTTCTCAAGCTTAAACCAGGTAGCTGTGCCTCTGATAACCTACCCCCAGAATACCTTTGGATGTCAGCTGGAACTATCACCTACCCCATTAGTATACCCTTAACTAGATCAATACAAGAATCCTATATACCCATCATCTGGAAAAAAGCATATATTCTCCCCCTCCATAAAGACGGCAGTTGCATAGATACCTCCAACTTTCGTCCTGTTGCTGTACTTTCCCCTACCTCAAAAATCCTAGAAATATGTATTCACACCCAGCTCCAACATTACATACTGAATAACCAATTACTATCTCCTACTGGTTTTCCCCCAGCCCACAGTACCGCCATTGCACTCTTATCATTTCTAAATACAGTTAACCAAGCTTGTAACGAAGGCAAGTTAGTTTTCCTCCTTTTCCACAATCTTTCTAAGGGTTTTGATACCATCTCTCACTCTCTTCTTCCTTCAAAGCTTTCCACACTGGGTATGCCCCCCACAACTCTACTCTGGTTTACTATCTGTGCAATAGACAACAGTCCACTAAATGGTAAAACCCCTTTTCACCATTACTACATACTCCAACAGGGTTCCTCAAGGCACCATACTAGGGCCCCTACTCTTCAGCATTTTTGTTAATGACTTCCACTCCTGTGTTAACAACAACTCTGTTATTCAATGTGCAGATGACTCAATAGTAATTTGCACCTCCAATGCCATGCCCAAATTACTTACACTTACACAGCAGGCATTCTCATCCACTGAAACATAGATGACTAACAACCATCTTGCACTCAATCCCAATAAAACTAAACTTCTTCTCTTCACCCCCTAGGAAAACCACCACAATAAACAAACCAGACTTTACCATCTATTCACTAAACAAAACTGTCCTAGAAGTAGTCCCACACATAAAATTACTAGGTGTTACCATAGATGAAAACCTAACCTTTGACCAACACATTCACAATAATATCAAAAAGACCTACCAACAACTTGACACCCTCTAAAGACACAAACATTTCCTAAACCCTTCCACTAGGCAAACACTTGCCTCTACTATCTTACTACCATCTCTATTATATGGCACCCCACTCTTCACCAACATAAAATCCTCCCTAAAAACTAAAATGGAGACCTGCTTCAATAAAATCGCCAAATTTGCAACCAATGCTACATACTCCTCCCATCACTGTTCCTTGCTACACACACTCAAATGGCTTGAACTACCGCAGTACCTTAGCTACCAACAACTAACTACAGCTCACAAAATAATCTATAAACCTTTCAAATGCCCATCTTTCTGCTCCATTCTAACACTATACCATCCAATTATACCCATTAGATCTGAAAATAAGATTTTACTGCTTGTTCAAAAACCTAAGCTCTCTGCTAGTCAAATGCTTTACTCCTTCTGCATTGCCAAACTTTGGAACTGTCTCCCATCACCTCTCAGATCCACTAAGGATGTTAGTGCCTTCAAAAAGGCCCTTCACCTACATCTATCTATTCAGTGCCAATGCCCATACTGTAGACCCTGACCTCACATAGCCTGACCTTTCCCATACTACCACTTCTCACACACATTCATAACTATTTCAGTTTCAACCTCTGACACTCAACTCTGTTTATTATTTCTTTTGATTTCATTATTTTCTGTTTTAACTACACAAATACAGCCCACTGTATACAGCTCATTGTTTTGATAGATGGTTGGAATTTGCAGCATACTATCTAGTCATTGTATATTTCTACTGATTCTTACTTAAATGCTTATCTATGTTACTGTTGTCTGAATAAACTCCTTAATTATTTCATTTGTGTATTTTTATTAATTCTATTTCTGTAAGTAATTCAATTCTGTACTGACATATTTATTGGAGCTTTTCTTCCCGGGCCTCCACTGAAAATGGGCTCATTCTGGCCCAGTGAACTTTCCTGTTAAACAAATGTAAATAAATATATATATATATATATATATATATATATATATATATATATATATATATATATATCGATTTACTATCAAAATCTCGAAAACTGAAAAATATACCGTTCAGAATATCGAACAGTGAGGTCGAATCCCTGCATATTAATTAGGTGAAAACGTCGACTCTGATGAATTAATTTAGCAGATTCAACATTTTTGCCAAATATTCTGATGTCCATATATGAGCTCAAGTAAGTGTCACTCCTACACTTCACATCACGTTTTTGCACCCCCACACCTCTGCTAACTATATATTCCAACTCCAAAATCGCATTACAGTGAGGAAAAGGATGAATGTCCCAATCCATAGTGTACTGTGATCTCTATTCATTACATCGCATTCATATCAATGAATGCACAGTGGGATTCGCTGATATGAAGTATCGATCATTTAACATTTGGTAACATGAGAGTCAGCCATTTGCCCTTATTTACTGGGAAAGTCTGACTGGGTAATACACATTTTCAGCAGAGGCCCAGGGAGAAAAGCTACATTTGTTTACATTGCATTATGCTAAGTTCCAGTCAAACACGGAGTAGTTACATTTCTATTTACATTTATACACAAACAGTAGCTACATTTATATATTCTAAGATTTTTACAGAGTTGGAAGTTACTAAACAGAAAGCACACGTGTAACTTAGTGGATTGTACAGCAGCAGTTATGCATAAAAATTGTTTTGTCATTTCAGTAAGAGGTTGAAAATATTATGTTTAAGGAAAGTATCTGGAGAGTATCGTACAGTGAACACAAGGTTTTAACCTTGTGACGAGCATGTGCAGGACCAGGACTGGTTAAGATCTTGTTTAAACAGTGGTTTCAAACTACTGAGCTTGTCGAAGAGTTTTATTTGTCCGGGGATACTATTTCAGAGTTTAGCAATGCATTGGGAGTAGAGTGAGTCTCCTGCAAGATTATCTGACTTATCTGTAAGTAATAAGAATTTGTTACTAGAAGGGAGGTCCCATGCTAGACAGTGTGCAGTAATAAGTTTTGTCATGCAGGGTATTTTTCTGGATGATGAATGCATTTGTAGGCTGCAGTTAACTGTGAATATGTTAGAATGTTGTGCAGCTCAAGCCAGTTTAATTGCTTTAAGCTAAGACAAGGGTGGGTCCTATGAGGGAGACCAGTGGCAAATTTAGTTATTTTATAGTAGCAAGGGGGCAAGTTTCTTTCTTTAAGTATTGTTTAAGTTTGTCAGGATAGAACTGGCGTATAAGAGAGTCAACAGTAAGAAGGTGGTGGCCAGAGTTTTTCTCACAGTATATATAAGGAATCTATTGATCCTATAAAAGGGAGCCTAGTTTCTAGTGTACGATTTAATGGTGTGCAATATATGGTGATCATATTTCAGACTGTCATCTGTTAAAATGCCTAGAAGTTTACTGTGAGTTACATCTCCAATGCTTTTAATTTTGTCAACTTTTTGAGGTGAAAAGCATTAACTTATTTGTCTTGGGATTGAATAGGAGGTTTGATTCTATGAGCTAGGTTTCTACAGAGAAGAATGTTTGGATAATGTCTTGAAACTTATTTATTGTTGAGGCAACACATATTAATGTTGAGTCATCGGCATATTGAACTAAACTAGCATGATAAGTGGAGATGTGGCGGTCATTAATAAATATAATAAATAGGAGAGGACCCAAGATAGAGCCCTGAGGACAGCTGCAGTACCTGGTTGAAAGGATGAGTGGGTTTGTTGCCATTTAACGGCTTGTTGCCTTCCAGATAGCTAACTAAGAAACCACACCAAGGAGTATTGTGAAAGTCCTATTGAGAGGAGTCGAACGAGCAGCTGCTGTTGCAAGACAGTATCAAATTCCTTTGAAAAGTCTAAGAACATGGTGGAGACAAGCAGACCATTGTTGGTTTATTATACTGGTAAAATGTTATATAGCAGTAGTTATGCTGTGCTGGGGCCTAAAGCCATGTTGTGTTTCTGAGAGCAGGTTATTTGAGGTTACAATTAGTATTGCATCAGTTGCATATGGATGCATTTCTCTAACATTTTGGAGAGGGGGTAGAGAATTGCTATTGGTCTGTAGTTATTAAACTCTATGTGCTGCCTTTGTGCAATAGTATGATGTAGGATTTTTTCCCCAGTGATGAAACATATCTTTCCGTTATGGACCTATTTATTAGTATGGATACATGGAAGGCTGTGACTTCTGAAGCCATTTTTAGGTAGTCTGATGGTAGTTGGTCTACAGTTACAGAAGTAGTTTTTAGTTTAAAGAGCAGCATCTTTATGAGCAAGTTAGGTACTGGACTAAAACTGAACACCCCTGGGTGGTTTTGATTGGACAGGGGGAGATTGAGGGGGGGGGGGGCAGGTGTGTTAGTGTCTAAGACAGATAATATTGATTGTATAAAGTAGGACTTAAACTGTGTGGGGATAGAGTCTGTTATATTGTCTGTTTTTTGAGAGCGACTAGTGGTCTTGCCAGAGTGAAGCAGTTTATTTAGCAATGACCAAGAAAGTTTTGGATTGTTTATATGTCTTTTATGTTAGTATAGTATGTTTGCTTATCCTGTTTGACATGTAGTTTTGCAAGGTTTCTAAGATGTCTAAACTGCTGGAAGGCATTTGAGTTCTATTTTTATAGCAGTTTTTCCAGGCTTTATCCCTTTTTATCATTTTTTTTTTTGTTTTCATTGTCAGCTATGGTGTTGGGGTTGGACTTTTCTCATTTATTACATACTAGTGTTAAATTACTTAAGGTTATAAGAATACATTATTAAAGTGTTCTACAGCAGTATCTAGTGGCACTGTTCTAAGTACAACCCAGTTACATTTTTTTAGTGTTGCATTGAAAATATTTTTGCTGAAATTGGTTACATTTCATATTTAAGTTCTAATAGCATATGTTGGCATGTAGCCACTTATGCTATCTGAGAGAAAGCCTACTTTTGTCAGTTTGTCTGGTTTGTTTGTAAGAATCCAGTCTAATGCTGAGTGTTTCCATGAAGTTTTATTGATTTTAATAGGTATGGTTATTAATTGTCTGAAGTTGTACAAGTTTATGGATTCAGTGGGGCTAGTGGAATTTATGAGTTGTCAGCCTGTGTTTAAGTCTCCCGGTATTATAGTTTCGTGGTTAATTTGTTGGGGTATCCAATACTGAATGCTTTCACCAGTATCAATATTATTCCCTGGTGGTATATAAACTGCTAATAAACATATAGTTTTCCTATTGTTGATTTTTAGGAGTGTTGTTAGTAGTTCAGCATTGTTAAATGTGGGTATTTCCTGTGACTGTAAGGTAAAGGTAAGGGGATTTTTATAGATGATTACTACACCACACTTGTTTTGTCGGTCATGCCTGAGTACTTTGTATCCTGGGGGGGTTTCTCATTATCCTTTATTTCTTTTGTAACCAGGTTTCAGTAGCTATGATTACATCAGGAGTGTATGTGGCAAGATAAGCATGTATGTCATGGATTTTATTGCACATACGTCTTAGGTTCATATTTAGTAATGCAAGTTTGGATTCTTTTTTTTGCTAAGATGTATTAGGTGACTGATTTGTTTTGGGGGTGGAAGTGGTGGTTTTTGAACAGTGAGACAATAGTTGGGGTGAATATCTCCGATGATTTTTGAATTGATATTTTACAGAGGAAAAAGTGTGGTCAATTATATTTTAGTCTTGGTTTTATATTTGATGGTAAATTTGGATGCTTAGTTTTAAGATATTTATAGAAATATAAATCAGGTGGGGCAGCCACGGTGGTGCAGCAGTTAGCATTGCCGCCTCACAGCAAGAGGTTCTCCAGTTCAATTCTCAGCTGGGGTGCCTTCTGTGCAGAGTCTGCATGTATTCCCTGTGGCCGCGTGGGTTTCCTCCGGGTGCTTCGGTTTCCTCCCAAAGACATGCAGTAGGTGGACTGGACACTCTAAATTGGCCCTAGATGTGAGTGTGTGCATGTGTGTGCCTTCTTTGGAAGGTTGGGTGCCGGGCTGGCAACCTGACACAGTAAAACTCCTCTGCCAATCATGAGCGGACAGATGATCCGCTGTGGCGACCCCTAACAGGGAAAAGCTGAAAGAAAAAGAAGATAGAAATATAAATCAGGTATGGTTTGTTTGTAGAAATAGGGTGTTATGGACAAAGATAGGCTGGGTAGATGTTGATTTTTCTTTGTGAAGATTGGTTGAAGTCCTAGGATTTTTAAGGAGGTGGATTTTATAATTGGTGATGAAGGCTAATAGAGTTAGGAGAAATAGTAAAATTATCTGACTAGATGCCCTACACTGACCGCCTTAAAAAACTCCAGCTATACTCTGTCGCATATCGTCTACTCAGAGGCGATCTTTGCTTAACATACAAGGCCATGTCAAACCCAGAGCTGTTGGACATGCTACACTTAAAGAAATCCCAATCCCTCAGAGCCACATGCTCCAGGGATCTAAACCTTGTCATCACAATAAACAAAACATGCTGGAGGGATAGTTTTCTGACCCAGAGACTCCCCAGACTCTGGAATAGATTGCCCATACATGTCAAGCAGAGTGCCTCTTTGGTCCTCTTCAAAAGGAACCTTGACGATTGGATGGGAGAAAGGAAATTCACCCCGGGGATCACATCAGTCGCCCTGCTAGACAGGGGTCCAGGGAAGTAAATAGTGTGGGAAGAAATAGCCAGGGAATTGTTATGGCTAGGCTTGTATAGGCCCTAGGGCTGATAGCCTAGTACCAACCTATGAACCTATGAACCTATTTACAATAATTACACATCTCACAACGGGACATACCTGCTGTTCTGCATGTGTTGTTATGTCGACCTTCTATAATGTTTTTAATGTTTTTACCACGCCTATAAGTAACAACCAGCAATGGACCTAACTTTTGGAAGATATCTCTATCAGATGTAAGCAAATACCAATTTCTTTTCAGAATGTCCACAACTTCTCTTGCTCTTAAATTAAAAGTAAAAACAAGCCTAATGTTACCACTGGTTGTTTGTGTTAAACATGTACTTTCAGATGTGTTGTAGTTGAAAGTGTTTGTATGGTTAATCTGTTCAACATCAAATGAGTCAGAGTCTAAATCTAACTCTCCTGGTACTAGTGAATTGTCCTTATTCAGAATTGGTTTGTATATTCCTTTTTCTCTTTTAGTTTGAACGTCTATTATTATGCTGTTAATTAGTTCTCTGGGGTAACCCCTGTGTGAACATTTCATACAAAATTTCACATTCCATTAAGAATTCGTTTTGCATGGTGGTCATTCTTGCAGCCCGTACAACTTGTCCCTTAATAACAGACTTTTTTTATGTAAGAGGTGAGAGCTATTGAAATGTAAGAGTGAGTTAGAATAAGTACTCTTTCTATAAATTTTGGCTGTATAATGTTGACCCAATACATTTTTTGATAAGAGTACATTAAGATAACTAATATTCAACTCTTGATAAACACTAGTAAATTTAAAAAATTCAGTTGTATTTAAAGATAACCGACTGATTCTTTGAAGGTGAATGGCTCTCCAGATGCAGGAGTACATCTATATAAGTGGTATTATAGCTGTGTATATTTTAGATAGCTACAGGACTGTGCATTATTAAAGTGTTGCATATAAATGAAACCCATCCTAATGCTATTATAAATCTCCTGACACACATACTGTTCTGTTCCACAATATCTCTGTGAAGTGACAACATTGTCAGGGTACTGATCACTAGCCTGCCTGAGGCTGCCCATCCTTGCCTGTTCCTCAACATCATACCTGTGAGGTTACCTTGTTATCCTTTCAGGGCACAATGGTCCACCTGCTTGGCATAATGTATGCACTGTCACTTACAAATACCCTATAGGTGACAAATATGCTTGGCATATCCTGGGCATGGCTCACAAAAGCATACTATGTCATGTACTGTTTGCTGGCATATACCATACTATGTGACTACTGAACATTGTATGCACTCCCTGATTATGTCCCTGTTTCAGCATCTGTGGCTGCATCCCACTATCATTGTCCACATGCTACCCTGTAGGCATTCTTATGTTAGGCCACATCCTCCACCTCCTTGCATGTCTCTTGGCAATACAACCATGCACAGAAGGTGTCTTGGTCCTCTTCTCATGACCTCTGTAGTCACACATTGAACTGCATGATCTGTTCTTCTCGTATCTACACAGGGAACTGCTTAGGCAAAATTTAATCCTGATTCTTGCAGCATACTACCTGCAATAGTATCCATTTGTCCAATAGGCATATTGTTTACATTAGCTTTGCGTGCATAATGGCATTTTATTCCACCAGATACTTTTATGTTTAACAGTGTTACACTATATTGTCAGTGTTCATCTCTGTTGTGTCACTCTCTCTTTATCATTGTACTTTTGTTTATATTTATTTGTTGATTTTTTTGTTGTACCTTTGTTTATATTTCTCCATTTATGTTATTGTGTTAGGCAGTGCCATCCACTGCTATGGCTTTGATATGGCAGCATTCCTTTCACCTTCAACCTACCTTGCTATTCCCTGATAAGTCTCAAGCTATCTACAGGCCTCCCTATCAGCAGGAGGTAACCTGGAAGGATATGTGGTGGCCTTTAGTGGTCTGTCACTGGTAAGAGGTGTAGGCTGTCCATCAGAGGATGCCATACGGAAGTCACAGTGAGTAACCCAGGAAGAGATAGAGGATGTGGTGACAGCATTTGTAGATTAGTGGTTTGACATCCACATTATCCTTCTGTGACTGACAGAGTTGCACTGCTGCCTGACACTGCCCTTTGAGCCACCAGTAGCTGGGACCAGAAGACAGGACAGTCTCAGAGTTGACTGAGTCATGTTTTACTACAGCACTGGGCAGCATTAACATAAAGTGTCAGCCATCCTTATCCCTATTATGATGGTCTCCTTCATTCACAGGTTCATAGGTCTTTATTAAGCTAATGACCACAGGGGCTTTTTTAAGCCTAGCCATGCATCCTGAATCACTGACAAGTTTTTGTACTCTTGATAAGTGTAAGCAGGGGTTTGGGAAATTAAACATTTACAAGCAGGGGCCTGGAATATGAACAATTTACAGGCTGCCTGTGTCCATTTAAAACCCAGGTGCCAAACCAGGGATGAATTTCCTGTTCCCCATGCAATTGTCCTTATGTTTGACTTCCCAGCCATTTTGTAGTCCAATCATCCACATCACCCTTATTAGAGCCCTCAGATGTTCTTGTAGTGGCACTTCATTGTGCATGTGAATGCGCATTGTTTCTAGAATGCCACATGCACACTATTGGATCATGTGACAAAATCTGTGCAGTGCTGTTCTTTACTTAATCTGTGGAGTTTTCCCCAGTGCGGACCTTAATCAGATCATCACCATCATGCTTAGTGGCTCGTTTTACAATGTAATCAGCTTTGGCCCGCATTGCACTACTTCAAACATGCTGTTTTTTTCCATTACATGTAACAGAAAAGTGAGAAAAATATGTAATAATTACAAGTTATGAATAGTTGAAATCAAGATAAAATAAAGAAGTAGATAAGAGCAGTTGCTAAGGTAAGATGGAGAAAAAATAATCACAAATAATAAAATAGTGAGATGAAGTTGCTAGGAGATAAATTGAGGAGAAACAGAGTAAAGCTGCAAGAAAGATCTAGGTACGGTTGGAGGGATGAGAATTAAGGGAGCATATCTGCAATATGTACAACATTTGATAAATTACAGTCATTGTTTCATAGGTCTATTAATTTTATAACTTTGATGGTAGTAGCTAGAGAATTATTATATTAGCTTGTGTTTCTAAAGCATGTGCATGCATTCTACTATTGCAGATTTTTTTTTTCTGTGAAAAGTGGTTGTTTGTCTATTATTGTAATTTCTAGTAGGAAATTGTTCCAGGCAGCAAGGCTGAGTTTGAGAAAGGATTTTTTTTCACATGAGGTTACCGTAAAGAGAGGACTGTGCATTTTTAGAGAGGAGTAATTTCTAAGCTTATGTAAAGGTTAGAAAACTTTTAATGTGAAACAAGTAATCTCCGTGGTATCCCCAAAGTCTCAGAACAACCCATTAAAGTGTAGTGGGTCAAAAAACAAAACAGTGTAAGAAACTTCTCTGTGTGGAAGATTTTCAGTCCATATGTTGTTGTGTCTTTTGGCTTTTCCTGGTTAGGGGCCGCCACAGCGGAACTCCGGTCCGCTAATGATTGGCAGTTGAGTTTTATGTGCCGAGTTACCAGCCCTGACGCGCAATCTTCAACGAAGGTATGCCCAGTCATGCATGTCTACACGCAGAAGATGCTCTAGCTGAGAATCGAACCGGACAGCATCTTACTGTGAGGTGACAACACTACTGCAGCACCACCACCGCGGTTTCTAGTTAATCACTGTATATTTATTAGATCAGACAATAGTAGTAGAAGTAGCAAACGTAAACTTGTCTTAAGTCAAAACAAAACAAAAAGTAATAACAGAAAATATATAATTGTACAGCATTACTAAGTATTCAAAAGTAATCCAAGCAAGGCAGGCAGTCTGTTTCCAGTCGAAAATCCTTTATTAAGTACACAAACAAGCGATCCAAGTAAAACAAAAATAGAGTAATAATTTCCTCACAAGCTTTCTAAATAAATATATACTTTTTATCAGGCATGGGAGTGGTTTACTGTGCTGTAAAACAAAGTGTTATCGGTATACATGTTAAATTCAAATCCCTTCCCCCATCAGTGTGACATTCGAGCTGGTCCTGCCCTACTTAGTAGCTGTCATAATAATATATAACCCTTATGTACTTTAAATAAAATTATATAATGATGTGGTACCTCTTATTTAACCAAATTATTAAGTAGATTATTAAGTCTGTGATTTTATCCAAGACAATATACTACATGGCTGGAAATATATCAATCTCAGTTCATTTGGCAATCAAAAAAAATATATAAATATATACATATACATTTTGCATGTAAAAATCAGTTTCTATTTTCATAACCTATCGTTAACAAAGATCGTTTTCATACTTCTAGACTTCTTCAGGTCTGTGTACAAGAACCCTAAAACCTATATAATTGTATAATTAGTTAGTATTGTTATTACACATCATTTTGAATAAAGTGGAGAAAACCAGAAAAAAATAAAAATAAGAAAAAAATGTATGTATGATGATGGAAACAAAATATACACTTAAATTTCAACTGATTTAAAATGGTATTTAAAACCAATTTGTAGAATAAAATAAAATAAAATACAATTAGTCATGTAAACAATGTGTCAATTTTATAAATTCCAGTGCATTTTTAATTGAACAGTAGTAGTTTAGTCCAGGCTTCCTAAAAGAGTTCAGCTTTAATTGCCACATGGGTTCATGTTTCTCCAGAATATTTGGGATGTCTCCTTCAAGATCACCCCATGTCTATGTGATCCAAGATCTGGAACTTAAAACCTGTGTGTCTTTTATGAAGAGAAAGGTGTTTGGCTAGTGCATTATTTATACATCCAGAGCGGATTTCTGACAGAAATCCTACGCTTAAGTTTATTTACAGTCTTGCCCACATATAATGCATCACACTCATTGCACTGTGCCCTGTAAATTACTTTTTTAGTGTTACAGTCACTCCCTGCACTGGTTTTAATGATCATCTTTAAATAAGGGCAATAAAAACTATCACCTTGCTGTATAAATATACAAAATGAACAACTAGTTTCACATCTTTTAGTGCTTTTCTCACATGGTCTAGGTTTAAATTCAACAAAACTTCTAATGTTCCTGGCCTTCCTATAAACAAATGATGGGGCTTCACCTAAGATGTTAATCAGAAAAGGGTTTCCTGTGACAATGTCCCAGTTTTCTTCAATAATATTTTTGATACTGTGATAATCCAAAGTGTATGTCAGGATGCAGCTATTTTTGCATTTGTTATTTCCTGTGGAATTACTTAACATTTTCCTACTGGGGAGGTTGAGTGAAGGTGCTTCAACCTGAACAACTTAGAGAATGATTTTCTAGTGAGAGGCTATGAAAGTCAGATGTTAAAAAACATCCTGGAACCCATTATAAAACTGAAAAGGACTAAAGCACTAAGGAAGGCCAGGAACATTAGAAGTTTTGTTGAATTTAACCAGTGCAGCTCTAACTTTATAACTCTCTCCCCTTTATTTACCCTTCATGATATACATGAAACTGGCTCACATCCGGCTATAACACAAGATCACGTCCTAAAAGTGCTATCAAAAGGTAGAAATATTACATCGATTGGCCCTAACAATATCCCTGGATGTGTCTTAAATAGCATGAAGCATGATTTAGCCACTCCCCCACAAACACTGTTCAATCTCAGTCTCCATACAAGTTTTGTACCAAGTGAATGGAGAATAGCTACAGTCATTCCCCTACAAAAGGGAGGACCTTCCACAGAACCAGGCAATTACAGACCCATAACTGTCTAACCAGCCATATATTCAAAGCCATGGAAAGACGTATCATGGAATTAATCAATCAGGACATAGGGAACCATTAAACACTAGACCCATCTCAGTTTGGATTTGACAAGGGCAGGTCAAGGTTATTCCACCTGGTGGATTTTTTTTTTTGAAAAAGCCACCAAAGCAATGAATGAAGGCAAAATGGTATACACCACATACTTTGACCTGGCCAAAGCTTTTAATACAATTCATCACTCAGGCAAAGTAGAAAGGCTAAATAAACTGGGAATAAACCCTTAAATCTCCCACTGGATTGTTAACTGGCTCACAGATAGGACACAAGATAATCAAAATAGGGGAAGTTATCTCCACAGAGAGACCAGTCACCAATGCAGTCCCCTAAGGTTCTATGCTGGGACCTCTCCTGTTTGGCATCTACTTCTGAAGTAAAAGTCAATACCAAACAGCTCTGGCTGACTAAGTTTGCAGATGACTGCTACCTAGGAGCAGTCATTGAATCTCCAAATGACTTAGTCATCCGGCAAGAAGTTTTTTCTCAAATAAATAACTGGTGTCAAAATTATGGTCTGAAACTAAATGCCAAAAAATGCATTATTTTATCCTTTGGAAAGGCATCTACCCAGGGAACTACCATACTGACAATACTTGCCTAAGAGTTCAGAAAGCCTAACTTCTCCATTCTTTTGTAGAAGTATTTATTTATTTATTTATTTTTGTGAACTGTGATGCACAACCTGACTTTGACAATTTAGTAACTGCTTACTCAGTTAGCTGCAGCTCAAAATGAAAGCAACTGATCTGGTTAATGATTGGAGATTCCCTGTAGTCTTCTACATGGAGTTCTGAAGTGGATTCATGTTAATGGATGTCAGATTTTATAATTTCAGCATGGGGAACAACAAAGCCTTCAGGCGTTTAGGAGAAAGAGAAGCAGGTTATAAATATAAGCTGAAAAGAACAGCACTGTAACACAAGTTGTTCTTTGGCTATGCTCATATGAAGTTCAGTAACACACCACAGCAATGATCCCTACAAGACTGATATTAGAAGCATAGCATATTACTCTGACAGTCTGGCTATCTAATGGAGAAACAATACTCGCTGACATCCTTCTGAGTACATTCAAAGTAAAAAGCTCATCTGTGCTACACATTATGCACTTATGAACTAACACCAGCACTTTTTCTAGGTTCCTAGTGGATTCATTCATATTGTCTGTGGTTAAAATTTAGACCTACTGAGTGACCAGCCCTTACAAATCCGTTAATGACCTAGAATGACATGGTTTAGTATGAATATCACTCTGTCATGGTGTGCTGTTGGTATATCAGTCTTCAGGTGCATATTTCAGTGTGCATATTTCCAGTCTGTGTAACAAAACATCATCCATCATCAACCTCCTTTTCCACATTTTTACATTGGGTTGTAAAGTTGTGTCACCTTCCACCATCTCTCGTAATTCAGTCCTACTCTCCTACCTTCTTCAGCAGTCATCACTGACTGTCACAGGTCTCTCTCACACCATCGTTCCATCTCTTCATTGGTTACTCATGTTTCCTCTTGCCTCCTTCCTGTCTGTCCCAAATGTTCTTCTTCACCAGATTGTCTTCTGCTTTCCTGCACATGTGCCTGAACCACCGTAATCTGTTCTCTGCAACCTTCTCTGCAAATGGAGTTGCTTGGGCTTCTGCTCTGATGTCCTCATTTTTGTCTGCCCCACAGTGTTTATCTTACCATCAGTCGCAAACACTTCTTCTCCATCACCTCTCACTTTCTCAACTCTTCTGCCTTCACTATATAGGTTTCAATACCATATAGTAGTATTGGTTCACAGTACTGTTTTGTACAGCTT
Source organism: Protopterus annectens (assembly GCF_019279795.1). NCBI lineage: Eukaryota > Metazoa > Chordata > Ceratodontiformes > Protopteridae > Protopterus > Protopterus annectens. Next base: position 299,804,562 of record NC_056730.1, on the reverse strand, counting down.
ACTTTTCAGCTTCATTGGCATTCTTCTATCACATGCTACCACTGACACTTTGTGCCAGTTGGCTGCAGCCCCTCTGATTCTAATTTTGACCTCTTCATTCACATTTCCCTTTTCGTCAACCACTCCACCCAGATATCTGAAGCTGATAACCTATCCTATTATTTTCCCTTTCATCTCAATTTTCAGTTTCTTCGATTTAACATTTGCTGGCATGACAACTGTCTTATCTGTACTCAATTTAATCCTGTGTGCCTTCAGTTTTGCATTCCATTTACCTGTCATTTGCTGAAGTTCTTGCTCATCATTTGCTTGCAGTGCCATATCATCTGCATGCAGCAGTTTTGATGATCTCTTCCCTCTGACTTGTTTACTAATGTAGCCCATCAGCAGTTTGAACAGCAGTGGGCTCAGAGCTGAACCCCGATGTACACCCACTCTCATTGGAAAACACTGTGAGTTTGAATTTTGTTCATAATAGTGTCATTCTGTCCTTGTGTTAATTGGATCTGTGCTCTAAGGTTTCCAGGAAATTAAACCATCACAGGACTGCCCAAGTCAGCTTTCTTGGGACATTGTCATATTATTTTAGGAATGACTAGTCGGACTTTAGCTTCTTCTCAACTATCTGTCTCAAAGCAAACATTGAGCTGTTCCTGCTACATCCTGATCTGAATCCATACTGCTCATTTCCAATTTTACTTTCTACTACTTTGTATATTAATGTATCAGTCTCCCTCTCCAGCGCATTCATGATGTAATATGGGAGTCAGATATCTCTGTACTGTCCACAGCTGTGAATGTCCCCTATCTTCTTGTATAGGGGCACTGGAATACTTATTCTACAGTCATTTGGGATACACCTTCCTCTCCACACTGCTTTGAGCACCTTCAGGAGCCATTTCTTCCTTATTACATAACACCTTGAGCATATCTGCTGTGACTTCATCACAGCCTACTGCTTTACCTGACTTCATTTTCCTCAGTGCTGTTCTTATTTCATCTAGAGTGAGCTCCTCCTCCTCTCTTATCATAGGCTGTTTCTGAGACAGTACAGCTTCTCTGGAAGCCTCCCTTCCATCTGCCTTTGATGTCCTGTGAACTGGTGAGCAGGTTGTTGCTGGCATCCTTTATGAAAGTGTCTGATGACTGTTTTCTTTAAATTTATCTCTGTGCCTTGAAACTTGATAGAGTTTCTTTGTGCCTTCTGCTGAGTCCCTTAACACAAGTTGGTAGAGTGCCGCTGATGCCTTGTTATTTTATATTGCAGCTGCTCCCTTAGCCTCTTTGTTAGCCAACCAGTGTTCCTTCTTAGCCTGGTCCATTGTTTCTATCTCCCACTTTTTCCTTCACTCCTTCATTCATTTGATGCCTTCCTGGACTTCTGCATTCCACCATCTGCTTTTCTATGTACCTTATTTCCGTAGCTGGCTCTGACACATATACAGGCTGTTTTGAGGTGCTGCCACTCTTCTTTTTCTTCTTTGAATTCACTTATTGTCTCTTTTCCCAGAGATACTAGAGCCCTGAGTATTTCCTTGAAATCTTGTTTGTTCAGTTGAGTCAACTTCCAGGTCACATCTGTTGACCTTACTTGCAGCTCACTGTGATGACCACAGGTTTATGCTATAGCTGACTGTTTCACTTGGGAAGACTTTGCAATTACTATTTCTTCCCTAATGTCCTTTACATACTAGGAGAGGAAGTCTACCTGAGTTGCATGTTGGCCACTCTCGTACATGATCTTATGCTGGCCATCATCAAGCCGTTTACCAGACAAAAGTCTACAATGACCTTCTAGAATGGCCTCTACTTCTTTATTCCTGCTGCCCAACCCATGTGGATACAGGCTTTCTTCATATCCTGTTCTGTTTGTCCTGATATGTGCATTCAGGTCTTCCATTATCAACACCAGTTCATTTTTTCCTGCCTGCAACTGATGTCTGAATGCACTCTTCCTCACTATCACAACTCTGTTGTGGGGCATAGGCTGAGATTATAGGTTCATAGGTTCATAGGTTCATACTAGGCTATCTGCCCGATGGCATTTACAAGCCTAGCCCATCGTTTTGTGGCTTACGCCACCCCTTTAGTATGGGGAACTATACCCATTATTTTGCTGTGCCTCTGTCGAGCAGTGACACTGAGGTAATCCCTGGGGTATATCTGCGATCTCCCATCCATTGGTCAAGATTTCTCTTGAACAAGGCCAGCGAGGTGCTCTGCCTCACATGTACCGGGATTTTGTTCCACAGCATAGGGAGTCTTTGGGTGATGAATCTATCCCTCCAGCACGTCCTATTAATAGCCGTGTCGAGGTTTAAGTCTCCGCCCTTGTGGCTCTGATGGATCTAGATTTTTGAGGTGAAGCATATTCATCAAATCTGGGTTTGACATGGCCTTGTATGTTAGGCAAAGGTCACCTCTGAGCAAGCGGTGGCGACTGAATAGAGCTGGAGTTCTTTCAGTCGGGCAGCATAGGACAGATTTTGAGACCCTTTATCCTTTTGGTGAGGAACTTTTGTGGCCCTCCAGCTGCTGCAAGTGTCGGGTCAGATACATTCCGAATGGGGCATTGTACTCAATCATTGGTCTGATGAGTGATGAGTAAAGGGAGACTATGACCTCCCTTGATCTAGATGAGAATCCCTTCATGATAAGGTGGGCAATGTAGAAGGTCTTCCTAACTACTTTAGCTACATGGGTGTCGAATGACAGACTACTATCAACCTGGGTCCCCAGGTCCCTGATAACTTCTTCTGTGCTCAGTGGATTGCCACCTATTTGGTAGCTAGGGGTAACCTTGTTTTTCCCGAAGGGTATGACTATGCATTTTTGGCATTTAACTTTAGGCCGTGGCTCTGGCACCAGTTATCCGTTTCTGTGAGACCCTTCTGAAGGATATCTGTGTCAGATGTGTTTTCTACTATGGCCCAGTTTGCAGTCATCTGCAAACTTTGTCAGCCATAACCCTCCTGTGTTTGCTTGTACTTGGAAAAGTAGATGCCAAACAAGAGTGGGCCCAGGACTGAGCCCTGTGGGACACCACTTGTGACAGGCTTTGAGTCTGACATGGCGCCAGCAACTCTGACCCTGTGAGTTCTGTCACTCAGCCAGTTTGCAACCCATCTTGTGATGTATGGGTTAACATTTAAGCTGATGAGTTTTTCAATGATACCCGAGTGGGGTATTGTATCGAAGGCCTTAGCCAGATCGAGGTAGGCTGTATGGACTGCCTTTCCCTCATCAATGGCTTTGGTGACTGTTTCGAAAAAGTCAACCAAGTTTAAAAGGCATGATCTGCCTTTGACAAAGCCAAACTGGGTTGGATCCAAAGTCTGCAAATTCCCTATGTCTTTATTTATGAGGTCCATTATGATCCTCTCCATGGCTTTGCAGATAAGGCTTGTCAAGCTAATGGGCAGGTAATTTCCAGGGTCGGTGGAGGCACCGCCTTTGTGAAGTGGGACCACAGTTGCAGTGCGCCACTCCCTGGGTATGTATCCCGAGGTAAGACTTTGATTAAACACCTGTCCTAGCTGTGGGTTTAATTCCTCATTGAGTTCGTGGAGCACACAGCCGGGGACACCATCAGGTCCCATGGATGCTGTGTTTTTTGCTTTGGAGAGAGCAGTTCTCACTTGGGCGCTGGAGATGTTTGGGGGGCTGCAATCGTTTGGTATAGATATCTCTCCTTTTGGGGGGGAGGGGGGGGAGAAGTTTGCACTGAACCTGTCAGCCAGTATGTTGGCAATGTCTGTAGGATCAGTAATCTTCACATCATTTTGAACTAGTTCTGAGCATATCTGGGAGTTTCCTCCTAGGTTTCTAACATAGCTAAAGGAGGCCTTATGATTGTCTTTTGAGTCTTTAGCTATTTTTCTCTCGAAATTTGCTTTGGATGATTTTATGAGAGCTCTTAGTTTTTACTTATAGTGATCAAGGGTGTCTTACCTTTTAAGGATTTTGCTCTATCTTGTAGTAGCTTCCTCCTTTTGTTGTAGAGTTTGTTTATGGCTGGGGTCCACCAGACTGGACGCTTGCCTTTGGTACAAAGAGTCTTTGTTTTGCTTGGGATTGCCTTATCCATGCAGTCCTGCAGGTGCTGGTAGAAGGCATTTGTAAGTGATTCAGTGGCTTGAGTACTGTTTTCCGCCGGCTCGGGGGCCTTAAAGGAGACCACACTAGTCTTTAGAAGTGTGAAGTCGGCTTTTGAGAAGTTCTTTACTGTGGTCTTTTTTATTTCAGGTGGGGGTGGGATGAGGACCTCCAGCGAGATTAGTTGTGATCTGATCTCACCAGTGAGGGGTATACTTCGGTGTTGAACATTGTGCTCCCATGTTCGTGATGATGAGATCAAGTATGTTATCTCCTCTTGTGGGGATGGTGACTAGTTGTTCCATGGCATTTGAGTTTATGAATTCCAGGAACTTTTGGGCTAGGATGTTTGGGCTTGAGTAGTGTTCCCAGTCTATATTAGGGTAATTGAAGTCACCTAGTATGATGGTGTTTGGTGATACATTTATCCCCTCTAGTGTTTTCAGGAAAGCCATGTGAGGTTCCTGAGTTTGTGAGGGTGGCCTGTAACATGCTACAATTTGCAGAGCAGTCTTGCCTACGGTTAATTGCACCTGGATGGTCTCCGATGCATCATGCGTTGCCACCAGTCTTGAGGTGTGGGTGTCCTTGATGAATATGGATACCCCTCCTCCTTTCTTGGTATTGTCCGGATTTTGGGGCCGGAACGCATGATATGAGGTAAAACCTGATAGCGCTGGGGTGCTCTCAGGAGCCTTGAACCAGGTTTCTGTCACAGCACAGACATCGATGTTCTCCATACTGAGAAGGGCCTCGAGTGCATGCATTTTGAGATTTAGACTTCTGGCATTGAGCAGCATTACCCTTAGTTTTTCCTTTTTGTGTTCTAGGGTGGTAGGTTTAGAATTTGAGCCTTGCCTAAAAAGGCACTATGGGGTGGCAAGAGCCTTTGCCAATATCCGGAATCCCAGGGTGACAGGTGCAAGCCGTCCCTTGCAAAGCAGCGTGGCTTGTCCAGCATGTCATCCCAGGCAGACAGATACTGGATCCCTTTTGAATGACACCAGTGTTTAAGCCAATTGTTAAAGCTGATCATCTTATCTCTGTATTGTGGCATCATTCTTGGTGAAGGTAGGATACTGCTCAAGGTCAGGGTCATACCTGCCTGGGCTACATAATCAGAGAGCTCCTCAATGTCTCTTTTCATGTAGTCCAAGGAGGTACGTCTCAGGTCGTTTACACCAGCGTGGACAATGACTGAGTCATATTTGTACCTGCTGTTGAGAGACCTGAGTGCTTGCGTTATGTGGCGGATTCTAGCGCCCGACAGACAGCTTACTGTGACCTTCTCCTTACTCAGTCTGGTGAGCGGGACGTCAGTGTGTCTGACTATGGAGTCACCAATGACTAGTGTGTCTGGCATTGTGTTTGGCCTTAAGGGCTGTGACTGTTTGACACTCTGACTGTGAGGTCTATGTGTTGCAGGTGTTGTGTTCTGAGGTGGTGGTTGTTTGGGTGTCTGCTTTGGTGGCCTCTGCTGTTTTGGTAGATTTTGATCAGAGCCTCCGAGTATGTCTTTGTGTGTTTATGTGTATGATTTGAGGTTGTAATGGTACTATGTGAGACTGGGTCTATAGTGTGTGTGGTAACCTTCTCCTCCTGACTGGTCTTGCCAGTCCTATGTTGAGAGAGCTCAGCCTCCAGTTTGGCTGTATAGTTGCATCTCTCGCATGTATTTGTGTTTTGTGGGAGGAGGAGAGGGTTGTCTGTGTACATGAGGCAATTGTAACATTGCCTCAATATTCCCAGGTTCACCAGCTGAGCAGGAGAGGACACTAGCAACTGATCCCTCGACATGCTAGAAGGATAGACAAAAACTTTAAAAAAGATTCCGGGGGATGTGGGTGACCGAGAAATGGGGGGTTGCCTTTTTGGGGTACTATCTATGACAAGAGTGCCGTATCAAGGTAATAAGTACTGTAGGAGCAAGTGCTAGGTTTAACAGATAGAGAATAGTCTACTTGGAGTCAAGTAGAGATGATCTTTTTAGTTATAGGATGCGCTGATTTGATCAGTAGTATAGTTCGAGGAAGGTAGTTTTAAGGGAAAATTTGAAGAGTGGACTTTAGGTAGCCCGAATAGTTTAAACCTGCTTAACCGGTGCTGCCCTAGTGTGCAACAGTGAATACTGTCTTATCCTTACATTGGATTCTGATTGCCATGAGTCCATCTCATCAGTTCTGAAGACATCCCTCACTGTCTTGTGAAGTCTATCCCTCATCACAATTCCCACACCGTTTCTCTTTTTGTTATTTTTTTTTTTTTTTTTGCTATTTCTTCCCCTTACCCTTCCTTCATTGTTACTGGCTCAGTCTTAGTGCTACATTCAAGCTGAGGTCTATCAGTTCCTCCATGTCCCCCTGACCTACTCCTGTAATCTACTAGAGCCAATCACAATTAGAGGCAATGGACTCTGCATGTCTGTGTTTCTATCTTGGGGGGGTTTCTTGGCCTACTCTGTATCCCCACTCCCCTTGTGGCAATGTGGCACAGCTCTAAAAGGGCATGCAATGTGGGGATATGTAGTATATTGCCCCACCTCTGCAGTAGCTCAACCAACCCCATTGCTTCCTCTGAACATACCTCCGCTGGCAATATCCCTGGTCTCCACCAGGAATTGTAATCTAGAGATGCCCATGCATCACCCTCTCCCAGGATGGCTATGCCCATCTCTCTCTCTGCCACTCTGTCAGCCATTCAAGAGGCTAATTAAATCCAAGACACCTAGGTCATAGTCAGGGATTTATCCCTCTATGCCACTGGAGCAGGTAATTTCCACACCATTTCTCATCTATCCTTCCTTTGAGTAGTAGACTTTGGATCCCAATCCAAGCAGTTTTGTTGAACTACCTTTACATCTTGTCACCTGGATACAGATAATGTCAAGCCTCCTCCTTACCATCATGTTATCCACTTCCAGGCTGCATCCTGTCAGTGAATCTATACTGAGCACAGAAATCCTTAGCTCATGTTTGGCAGGTTGATTGGTTTTACAGCCAGCCTTCACTCAACAGAGCTATCTCAGTATCACAAGCTGGACAATTGGACACCAGCCAACCAGTATCTTATTAACCCAGGGCTGCTGAGATTTATGGCAGACAGACACTGGTCAATACAGGCACATAGACTCATGGGTCCCTACATAGGTAGGAGCAGGCCAGTTCCACAACCCACCTGTCACCAGCAAAAAGCATACCCACTTTTGGTGACATTAGTCAGTGTGATCAAATCACCGACAGCCAATTTTTGCGTCACTGAGTGTCTAACCCTGAAACGGTGCACAGTCTGATCTGTGTTCTCCTGTCTTGAGGATACTGTGCACAACAGTTATTGCCTAAAGCAGTTGTTCTGCATAGCAAAACAAACATAAGTATTTCACAGCACTCTAACATAAGGAGAATTCATGGAATTATTAGAAAAAAAAAATAAAATAGCAAGACCAGCATTTTTAATCATGTGGAGATGGTCTGAGATCGTTGCAAGTTTGACAGAACCCAATATAACTCTATTTTAGTTTAGTATTGTCCTTCTGGCAACTTAAGAACTATGTGAAGGAGTGGGTGTTTCTATTTTGCTGCCTAAACTGCCTCAATAGAAGACAATGATGATTACCTGCTTAATCAAAGACTTTTATTAGGTCAGTAAGAATGCCTTTAGCTTTTTACTTTCCTTTGATATGGGTCCACCGAATGCAACATGGAAAAAATTTATGCTGTAAAGTTTTCTGATTTACTTTTCTTTTTTTTTCCATAGTAAACAGTTGCAAATACTGATATGCATTAAAGGATTTTATCAAAATACACATATGTGACTCTCTTCAAAATGAATAATGCTTCTTCAGTTTACTAACAAATTTGAGACTGACAAGTTTCATTGTCTGCGCACATATCCTGACCAGTATGTATTTATACATTTCATGTGCCCGGCAGGAGGTACTATGTCAGCATAACATGAAAGACGCAGGCAAAAGTTCATCAATGTGAAAATAAAGTTTTTCTATAGGCATGCTGGCAGTATAGCAAGACCTACTTGGTAAAGTTTAGTCACATCAATATTGCAGAGTCCAGGTCTGGCAGTTTGTGATGAAAGATAAAGCAAAGGGTTGCACAATCATACTAATTTCCAGTATAGACAATCAATTGACAGACAGGTTCAACTATTTCACAATTGTACAGAAAAGAACTACTATAGGGGGTAGACAGGCAGGATTTACCACACTGACAGAAGTGAAAAGAGTTCCCCATCTCAATAGGAGAAGATGTAACTCTATTGATACCAGGCAAAGGTGAAAATGTTCATGTGGGTCTAGCCCACCCCAAAAGCATCTGAAAGGGAAATAGACCAGACATATATGTTCCAGGCATTTGAAAATAGAACTACTGCATGTGCTGGGTGCAAACTAAGCAACTGGCACGATGCATGTTCTTTTTAATTGGAATATGTGTGTGTTGAAACAGGGAGCATGCTTCAGAGATCATAATGTTTAATAATAATGACTTTGATGCATAGTTCCCTCTCATCTTGCTTACCATAAGTCCACCCTTTTACGATATATTAATCTGTTCGCTATATTGTTATGCCTGTTATACATTAACAGGTGCTAGTGGTGATGAGTGCGTGGTAACCTTAGCTGAGAATGTACTAGAGACTGATACTAGCAGCTTTGTATTTTGATAGTAATTCCAGGACAGAAGGTCATGTGGCACAGTCTGAGGATGCAGAACAATATGTGTATGTCTCACTGCTGAGTAGTGAGCTACCTCACAAAGAGTGCCTCCTAATCACAGTCCAGAGGAATAGAGGAATAAAGCCCCGATTATGATCTTTGGTGACCCAGGTTCAATTAGCTGCTTGGGTAACTGACGGAGTGGCACGGAGGGCATGCCCATTGTGCGGGGAGGGTAGTATGTGGGCCACTGATTGAGGACAGAGATGTTGCTACTGAAGGTGTGGTCAGCAGGTAGAAAGAGAGCCTGACTGAGCTGCTGCAGAGGTGCAGCAATATGCCACTAGCATACATTGCACTCATACCTATGGACCATACCACGTTGCCACAAAAAGGAGGGAGAAACAGGTAAGCCATAAGTCAAAACCCCACTGTGTACAGAAGATTAGATGTGCTGAGTCACACAGCCTTGGATCCGTAACCAGCCCCATTGTGAAATATCAGATAAGTCTGGGGGATATGGAGTGGCTGTACGCCCTGGCATGGAAGAGGCATGAGGACCAGTCCGCTATAATGATAGAAAGGGGATGTGCATGCATCTAGACATGTTAATCACCCTGTGGCTGTACTGATATACTGCACACTGAGGCAGGGATCTCCATGGCCAAGGGCAGTACCAGTGCTCCCTCCTGTGTTCCTCTTGTGCCTGAAACAGTGGCCAGTGGCAACCCCCATCACAAGAGGAAGTAATGTATGACACTGTGTATAAATCATCTAATGAAGCCCTCACCTGCAGTTTCTGTTGCAAATGTCATCCACCCCCAAATAGTGGGTAGTCTGGTGTTTCTGTGTTCCGCTTTTCCTAGTGCAAATGAAGAAAACTGAGACTCAAAGTGACCTCCACCTTGTGTTCTACTGAAGTGATATATGAAGCACAGTGGGACCAGACCAAGCACTGGCCAGCATAGCCTGTTAAGAACATTTCTATGGTCATGTTTAGTCTGTGTAACACTGTCACTTTGTGAATGTCATGGTCTGTGGACATCAACCAGACTTTGCTGCCTTGCCAGCACTGTGGTGCATTGCACCTATCACTGTCAGGAGCGTAATCTATGGGACCTAGTAACTTAGAGAGCTGTGCAATGTTACACAAGCCACATAGTGCCAGTTGTCTCCTCTGCAGTCCTGTGTAGCCAAAAATGGTCTTCTGTATGCAGCATTATTTCATGGTCATATTGAGTGTTTCTGAGACAAATGCTTGTAAAACTCCCAAAGTGTACCCAATAGGTTGCTGAAAGATGCCTGTAACTAGAATAGTAAGAGCTGCATATACCTTGGTATTCAAAGGAATAGGAGACCATGCTTCCCCACAGATGCAGGATGTGGGCAGAATACATCTAGTAACCCTTTCAGAATGTCCCTGTCCACTCTATCTTTCCATAATCTCCTTATCTGTTAAGATATAAGTTAGCTACTACTTGTAACACTATTACACCCTACACATGTAAGGACATTTACATGGGTTGCAAATGGTGGTGACTATGGCAACTACATTTTGCTGAAAACACAGTGCTGTAACGTGTCAGTCAGCTGCAACTCAGGCTTTTTCAAAGTGGTTTGCCATTCTATAAAGACATACAAGAAAAAAGACAATTCTAAATTATGCAGTGATATCTGTGAATAATGGCATTTTTCATTCCATCCATATGCATCTTATTAATCACTCACAAAACTCCTTACAATGCATAACTTTATTTCTATATCATTAGCTGTTAATTCAGCACCTCACAGCAAGAGGTTCTCCACTTTGATCCTCGGCTGGGGTGCCTTCTGTGCGGAGTCTACATGTCCTCCCTGGGGTCGCGTGGGATTCCTCCGGGTGCTCCGGTTTCCTTCCACATCCCAAAGATATGCTGTAGGTGGACTGGACACACTAAATTGGCCCTAGGTGTGAGTGTGTGCATGCGTGTGCCTTATGTGGAAGGTTGGGTGCCGGGCTGGCAACTCGACACTGTAAAACTTCACTGCCAATCATGAGAGGACAGTGATCAGCTGTGGCGACCCCTAACCGGGAAAAGCCAAAAGAAGAAGAAGATTAGGCACTAATTCACATGTGCTGCATACTTTGAGATGGTGACATATTATCAAATCAATTTTTTTAGTTTAACTCACCTGCATAGAAGTGTCACATCATTAGCAAATCAAAACTGTATCTTCATATCCATATCTTATGCTAGTGTTGTAAAAACAATTACAGTTTAGTACTAGGCTAATTGCCCTTGTGGGCCATTTTTAAGCCTAGCTAATTAACACAAGTGAGAATCAAACCCCGCACCGCGTGTCTGTAAGGTAAACACCTTGACCATTATGCCAACCCCTCCCCAAAGTAAAGTAAACTTTATTAAAAGTACAGCTCTCAAACTATGCAGTTTAATTCAGGTAATATATTTGTGCTTGTAGTGCAGTCAATTTCTAAAAATCATTAAAATCTATATAAAAACATAATTGAAATCTCTTAGCAAAGTCAGCTGTTAGAAAGAATATGAGAAATACTGTAAGTCACATAATTGATAAAATTTACAGTATGATTGCACAAACCATTAAAAGTTTGTCTATACTGAGAGCATTCACTATAAAAAAATAAAACAACATTTAATGTGTGAAGCATTAAGGATTCATAGGTAAATATCAGACTATCTTGCAGATTATTACAAACCTAGCCAATATCCAGAGGTCAGAAACAAGTTCTGTACTTTGCATCTGTGAGGAAAGGACCTCAGCCATTATGCCAACCCGCCATCATGTACAGGGATATACAAAGTGTAAATATTGTACACCACTTAACAAAGTGAATAGTGAACTGAAGTATACTTCTAGAGATAAGCAAAGTGCATGCCTTTTTGTTGGAGCTGCTCTACCCTGTGTGGTGGGCGGCTGCACCCCTACACTACTCTAAACTAAATAAACCATATCTAAGACTGCCCTGCCTTAGATTCAAACGAAATACTTTTTCCTACAGAAATTTGAGTACTTTGACAGTACAGGGGGAGCAAATGGTACTAACTAAGGAAAATATTCTTTTGAGTTGGGGTATATGATGGCTTAGACATAGTAAGACCTTTCTACATTTAATGCTATTGGCTGTTAAAACAGGAACTGCTAGAAAACGGAAAGCAAAATTTAAATCAATCATAATGGAAGTCTGGAATATTGTAAAGAAAATAAAGTAACTGGAAGTGGGATCCTTGGAGAAGGGAAAGGGCAAATTCCATAGAAATAAAAAAAAAAATTTTAGAGCAATATACACAGAATAATGTTTTGAAGGAGTGAAGTTTTGGGAAAGCAGGGATATAGCAATTTATGTAACAATGGAATTAATTCAAATTGTTAAAAAGAAAGCATGTGTCTACACTGCATTAATATATTATTCCGTGACATCCTTCAATACTACTCAGCAAGTAGGCATCTTTGCTAAGTAGTTAAACAAGCTACTAATAACTAAATCAAATATCTATGCTGGTGACTGTCTCCATTCCTCCTTCATTTCTAAAATCTGCAACTGCATCCCACTTGCCCATAAACAAATACCACAAGTAAAATCTTTGAGGTTTCAATTAAACAACACCTAAGGAACACATGCCTGTATTCCTGCTCAACTCCTCATGAGATAAAAATTCCTATCCATCCACACCATGTATTCTAAAGTATGTTATCCCTCACATTTTTTTATTCATGTATCTTTTGTTAACTGGGTAAGCCCCACTAGGCTAGTGGCATCTTTTCAGGGAATACCCAAGGTGGAATTTATACTATTAGGGGAAATATGACTAGGGCACCGGGAACTTTCTCTACCATTTTTGATACGTGCTATAAGATCTTTTATGCCCACCTGAGCTACCTGAACTCATGCAGATGGGATCTCAGTTTATCATGAAAAAACGCACAATTTATTCACATAAAATAGAATAAAACTTTCGGGTAACACCCTTCATCAGTATACACAATTCCTGATGAAGGGTGTTACCCGAAAGCTTTATTCCATTTTAAGTGAATAAAATGAGCGTTTTTTTTTCATCTGTTTGTTGTTTTGTTTGAGTAATTAAGTTGTACAGTGAACTTTACTGCAGTTGGTTCATGGATTCTACTAATCTCAGTTTATCATCTCATCTGAAAAACAGCACACTCAAGAGTGCAGCTCTTTCATTATGCTGCACTGCAGTGTCAGCAAGCCATCTACCTGCTGTGGGAATCAAATCCATAGCCTTCTGTCCCAAAGATAAGATAGGCACTATCTAAGGACACTCTACTGATATATTATATCTACAGGCTGTAGATATAATACACCATTATAATGATATGTTATATCTACAGTTTATGTCTCTAGCATCCTTTCTCCTTAAACAAATTACCACTTCCTTCTCTTCTTATCACATCCTGAGCTTATTGTTATCACAGTCTGCTATTCCTCTTCAATATCAGCTGCGTTGCTACCTTGATTTTTGACTACCTCTTCTTTCATCACCTTTCAGATCACATCCTTCTCTATCTCCCTCTGCCCAGAGTAAATCATGGACTAACACCTTGCAGCCTCTCTTCACAACAATAATCCTTCACCTTCTTACACACCACTCCCCAACATTTCATTCACTCAGCCTATCTAGTAATCATGTATTTCATCTGTTGCAACATCCAATGAATGGTCAAACCACTTTCTGTGCTGGCACTTCTATTTCCCTAGCATTGCCTCTCAGACTATTTTGTTTATTTTTTTAACTTAGCTACTCCTGCACACTGCTATATAACTACCACTTGCTTTAACATGTTACTTTTTTCCTCAAACCTCACTTTTTACGCTTGCAAATTAATTTTGATTTCTTTCCTTACACTTTCTTTGTTTAAACCATTGCTGCACTAATGTAATACATTTTATTCATGACTCACAAATATGTTTATATATTGATATAGGTCCATAGGTTCAAAGGTAAGTACTAGGCAATCAGTCTTGCCTCAAGGAAGACAAGACAGCATAGACAAGGGGAGAATTTGAGACTACCCATCCAATATCTACTGTTGCCATTTATAAAACTTTATTTATATTTTACTATGTGTTCTGCTTGCATTCATTGCATTAAATTGCATAAAGTAATTGTAATTTTCCTTGTCTGATTTTTGAAACTATAGGATTAGGTTTCACTTATATGTAGTTTGTTAGACATAATACAGTATTCTCTTTGCATAGGCCAAGAAATGTAGCAATAATAAAGGAAACGTACATCTTCATTTTACATTTTATATGCAGTAGAAATGAATGTTTCAGTACAAATAAATAACCCTCAGCCAGGAATACTGATAATAATAATAATTTTATTGAGGCATAATAATGGGCAGCGCAGTGGTGCAGTGGTTAACACTGTCGCCACACAGCAAGAGGTTCTCCACTTTGATTCTCGGTTGGGGTGCCTTCTGTGTGGAGTTTGCATGTTCTCCCTGTGTTTGCGTGGGTTTCCTCTGGGTACTCAGGTTTCCTCCCACATTCTAAAGACATGCTTCTGGAGCATTTCTCCCCGGGCCTCCGCTGAAAACAGAATCTGTGGAACCTAGTCAGACTTTCCCGGTCAACAAATGTTAAATAAATAAATAAAATTTGCTAGCAGTTAGTTCAGTACATTGAGCAACAACAGAACTTATTTAAATGGTACTAGGCTTGGAAACCAAGATTAACGAAGCATGCAGAACTACTAGGAAAGTTACAGGGTTTTGGTACTATTGAGGAGAGATGCTTCAAAAACAGAAAGAAGGAAGTTAGTTAGCTCAGACTGTTTAGCAGAACGTAACAGCAGTGTAATCCACTGAGGTTTGGTACAGACACTTGAGAATGAGTGCTGTAGTCAGGTCAAATATCTAGCATTCCAGAATATTAATTATATTATTCAAGAGGAAAGGAACAATTCTGAGTATAGTGGGTGATAACAAAATGTTCAGAACATTGAGTAAAACAGATCTTGTTTAAATGGTACAAGACTTGGGAACCAAGGTTAAAGAGCTATGTAGAACTTGTTGGAAAGTTTCAGGGTTCTGGTATTACTGAGCAGAGATACTTCAGACACAGAAGGATGTTATTTAGTTCGGATTGATATGCAGATAGTCATTGCAGTGAAGTCCACAGAAGTTTGGTACAGGCACTCAAGAGTGAATGTGCTAGTCAGGTCAAATATCTAGCATTCCAGAATATTAATTATATTATTCAAGAGGAAAGGAACAATTCTGAGTTTAGTGGGTGATAACAAAATGTTCAGAACATTGAGTAAAACAGATCTTGTTTAAATGGTACAAGACTTGGGAACCAAGGTTAAAGAGCTATGTAGAACTTGTTGGAAAGTTTCAGGGTTCTGGTATTACTGAGCAGAGATACTTCAGACACAGAAGGATGTTATTTAGTTCGGACTGATATGCAGAAAGTCATTGCAGTGAAGTCCACAGAAGTTTGGTACAGGCACTCAAGAGTGAATGTGCTAGTCAGGTCAAATATTTAGCATTCCAGAATATTAATTATATTATTCAGGAAGAAAGGGACAATTCTGAGTATAGTGGGTGCAGAAGCTATGGACATTATAATTCAGTCTATTTCAGTTCATCAGCACTGTTATTGGAGACAGTAAGAGTTGATTCAGATATTGCTGACATCTACCTCCACTGTACATTATAAAACATTCTTAACCAAATTACAGCATATGCAGACTTTCATTCTGAAAGATACAAGAAAATCTGTCAAATAAAAAAGAGACTGCCACCTGTTCAGCACAGTTATGGGTAATTAACAGATGACATTCATTCCGGCCTCATTCCAGTTTCTTCCAGTTATTTCCAGTTCATTCCAGTACTCTACTAGTCCTTTCAAGTCTTACAGATCTTTTTGTGCATGCATTATACTTTGAGCTTTTCTTCCCTGGCCTCTGCTGAAAAGAGGCAACATATGTCCAAAGGAACAATCCCAGTAAGCAAATGCTAATAAATAAATAAGTAATGGAAATTGTTATTATGGTTTGTTTTATTTCCTATTAATGTTTATGAACTCATGCTGCAATTTAAAATGTGATGATCTACTAAAGATATTTATGAAAAGAAACCGCATATTCTCTAATTGTATTAGTGCAGTGCTCATAGTTCCACCCTTCACAGATGGGGTCTATATCACTTTATCAAAGACCCTATTTACCGAATTGCTATTTGTCGAACCCTCTTAATCAAAAGCTAAATTTGCTGAAGCATCTCTTCAGCAAATTTTTTACCTGGGAAAGAAACTAGTCAACCACCTACCGACTGGCAGAAAAACTACAAAATTTAAAACCGAGCAAAGTGGGGGGCTTGGTTCCCAACCCCCCCTAACTAATTATAAAAACTCCAAGATCGTACTACACTTGGGAAAAGGACAAATTCCTGATGATGGCCAACTACTTTCTTTTTCAGGGGAAAACATTTGCTGAAGAAATCCTTCTGTGAATTTAGCTTTCGATTAAGTTAGCTTGACAAATAGCAATTCAGTAAATAGAGTCTTCAATAAAGTGATATAGACCCCACAGATGAATAAGGGGAATTTGTGAATCATGCTATTACAGCACAGTCCTACAAATCAGATCTGGCATAAACTGGCATGAAGCAAGTTTAGTTATGTGAAAGAATGTATGTATATATATATATATATATATATATATATATATATATATATATATATATATATATATATAAATTTACATATGTTGTCATTTGTTTTCAGCAAGAATTAGAAGTTTTCACAAGATTTTGTTCTACATATTTATTTATTTATTTATTTTATTTTTATTTTATATTTGTTAACTAGGAAAGTCCGACTGGATATAGCTTCATTTAAGCCCAGGGAGAAAAGCTCCAGACATACATAACAAGTATAAATAAAGTGAAATTATTACAGTGAATTATCACAAAATGGACATTTGTTCAACAATATATACACACATGTTCAAGATTTTCTAAAATACACACAGGAAATAGTTGGAAATTATTAGCTGAGTAGGAAAAATAGTTAGAGATTACATCTGATAAGAGAAATCACATACATTTATAGTGGTTAACATACATGGTTGAGACAAGCGGCAGGATTCACAAAGGCTTACATGGAGTTTAAGAGTAGTGTAAGCCTCCCTGTAAGCCTCCTGATCCAGGAACAGCCCAAACCTCCGTGTAAGAGACAGCTAGCACGTCTCTTACACGGACTGGGCGTGGAAATGCTCAATACCTCATTTGCAGCTCAAAGATATGCAAATGAGGTATTTGAGCGATCCAAGAAGCCTAAACCAGTCTGTGTAACGGACGTGTTAGCTGCAGAAATGTACTCAGCTGACAACTGAGTACATTTCTGCAAAATTGACAACGGAGCTATGTCGGCTCCAAATAAAGGGTGCATATGTTTCATTTAGCATGCTAATGGCCAAATATGTGGCCATTGGCATTAAAAAGTGTTGCAAAAGTATTTTAAATAACTTTTTTTTTTCCGTAGGATTTTCATGTGTAACTGCAGCGCACACCCGCGCACACGGGGTGCGCTGCCTAAAACTGAAAATGAGAAGTCATGTACCTACCATAACGTTCCATGTTAGTTGTCTTCTCTCACCTTCTTTCTTGCTTGATGGGTTCGGAGCAGATCCTCGGCTCCGACTTGGCACTTGCTAAGCTCGAGAGTCACTTTTACCAGCTCGAGGCAGCCCCATATCCCATGATGCAAGGCGGTAAGTACCCAGATCTTGTTTGTTGTCCATAGGCAATAACACCTAGCATAAAAAACTTCCCAAAAGGAAGAAAGAAGGCAGAGAAAAAGCCTGAAGGATGGGTTAGGAAGACCACAACTGTATGGTCTTAAGAAGCATTCTTCCATGTAGAGAGAAAAGGTCTGTCCAGGCCAGGGGGAAGGAGGGAGGGTCGCAAGAAAGAAGGCGAGAGAAGGCAACTAACATGGAACGTTATGGTAGGTACATAACTTCTCAATGTTAAGTTGTCAATCTTGCCTTCATTCTTGCTTGATGGGACCGCGTCCCTAGCACCTCTATCCTGGGTGGCTCAATGGAACAGACTCTTGAGAACTGTAGAGCCAAAACTGGCTCTGTCCCTGGAGGCCAAATCCAATTTGTAATGAGAAACAAAGGTATGAGGAGTGGCCCAAGTGGCTGCTGCACAAATAGTGTCTAATGGAAGTCTAGCTTGAAAGGCTGTGGAAGTGGCTAAGCTTCTGGTTGAATGAGCTTTAGGTTTCGAGCACAGCTGTTTTCCCCTGAGCTGATAAATTTCAGAGATGACAGAAGAAAGCCATCTAGATAAGGTCACTTTTGAGACGGGAAGGACTTTTTTGTTATCAGCATAAGAAACAAAGAGCTGATCGGATTTCCTGAATTGTTTTGTTCTGTCCAAATAATATCTGAGTTGGCGGTGAACATCAAGATAATGTAACTTTTGTTCCGATCTGTTTGAGTAATTTGGGAAAAATACAGGAAGGTCAATAGACTGATTCAAATTACTCTTTGAGGCGACCTTAGGCAAAAAGGTCGGATTAGTTCTCAATGATACCCTGTCTTTGTGGAAGACCAAATAGTGGGGACGAACAGAGAGAGCATGAAGTTCAGATACCCTCCTAGCCGACGTAATAGCAACCAGGAATAAAGTTTTCCATGAAAGAAATTTCAGGGAACATGAAACAGCTGGCTCGAAGGGAGGAAGAATCAAGGATGTCAGCACTAAATTTAGGTCCCATTGAGGAGGAGGACTCCTGATTGGAGGTTTCAGGAGAAAAATTCCTTTTAAGAAGGCTCTACAAAGCCTGTGGGACATAATGTTGTGATCTGTGAACCCAACATGAAAGTTCAAGATAGCAGCCAACTGAACTTTGACCGTGGAAGAAGAAGAGCCCGCGTGAAAGATTTCCGCTAAGAAATCCAAAACTGCTTGTACTGGGGCAGTAAAAGGATCAATATTTTTAGCTTCTGCCCAACAAGAAAAGCGTTTCCATTTGCTGGTATAAATCCTTCTAGTAGAGGATTTTAGGGAAGCTACTATGATGTCCCTAACAGGATTAGAGATCATAGGAAGCCTGGCTAAGGAAGGAAGTGGAGCAACCATGCTGTAAGGTTGAGAGAAGGGATAGACCGGTGCAGCTGACCCAATTGGTGAATCAGAAGGTCTGGTACTGGGTCCAGATGCCATGGCTGCACCAAAAGGTGGCAATGGAGGAACGGAAACCAAATCTGTCGAGGCCAATAGGGAGCAATGAGAATCATTTTGGCTCTCAAAACAGTGGCTTTCTGGAGTACTTGTGGAATAAGCGGAAAAGGAGGAAAGGCATAAAGAAGTCCCTGGGGCCAATCCTGGGTTAGAGCGTCTCTGGGGGGATGGCCTGGCAGTGGGAAGAGAGAAAAGAAGTCTGGGCATTTGCTGTTTTGGGGAGTAGCAAAAAGATCGCAACATGGGCCCCATTCTAGAAAAATCTCCTCCACTATAGATTGTTTGAAAGACCACTCGTGAGGCATGAGAATAGCTCTGCTCAATCTGTCCGCTAAAATATTGGTTTTCCCAGGGATATGCGTTGCTACCAGAAACCGATGAGAGGAGATCACCCATTGCCAAAGTCTGAGAGCTTCTCGACACAAGGGGTAGGACTTGGTTCTGCCCTGTTTGTTGATATACCATACTACAGACATGTTGTCTGTGTGAACTGCAATTGTTCCCAAGAGAAGAAAGTCGTTGAGGGCTTGCAACGTTAAAAGCACTGCTCTCATCTCTAGGACATTTATGTGCAGGTGGTATACGAATGGTTGCCACGTCCCACGAACCATCCTGCCCTGATAATGACCCCCCCACCCGATCAGGGAGGCGTCCGTAGTGACAGTGGCTACCGGGGCCGGGGGTACAAGGGGTCGGCCTTGGTGAATCTGGGGAGAAGTAATCCACCATGAAAGATGATTCCTGCAAATTTGTGTCACCAATATTTGGTGACGCATTGGAAGTTGTTGGTAAGACCACTGAGTGAACAACATCCACTGAAGCAGGCGCATGTAGAAGCAAGCCAGGGGAAGAAGGGTAATGGCCGCACCCATGAGGCCCAACACCTTTAGAACCATTCTGGCTTGTACTTTTTTGCTGGCTAGGATGATCCTCACGTGACTTTGTATATCTGAGATTCTTTGGTCTGTGAGGGTTGCTGACATCCGAACAGTGTTTAAATTTGCACCTATGAAAGTAATAGACTGGCAGGGCAATAAGGAGGATTTTTCGTAGTTGATCGAAATTCCCAATTGAGTGCAAAGATTTATTATGTAATCCCTGGCTTGAAGAAGTTGATGCCTGGTGGTGGCTGAAAGGAGCCAGTCGTCGAGATACGGAAACACCTGGAATCCTTGATGTCTCAGGTGAGCCGTGACCACTGCCATACATTTGGTGAACACTCTGGGGGCTGTAGTGAGACCAAAGGGCAGGGCTCTGAATTGGAAATGACTGGACCCCAGCCAAAAGTGGAGAAACCTTCTGGAGCGTCTGTGAATTTTTATGTGATAGTACGCGTCCTGAAGATCTATTGAGCACATCCAGTTGTCCTTCTCTAGGAAGGGCAAAATTGACTGAAGTGTGACCATTCGAAATCTTGTCTTTCTCACAGACTTGTTGAGTCTGCTGAGATCCAATATTGGTCTCCAGTCTCCCGTCTTTTTGGGGACCAAAAAGAATCTTGAGTAGATTCCGGGCTCTGAATGGTCTATTGTAACTGGCTGAATGGCTCTTTTTTGTAGAAGTTTTAATACTTCTAACTCTGCGACTTCTCTTAGACCGGGTGGTACATCTGGAAGGGAATTTGTGTGAGAGAAGGGACTTTCCTCGAAAGGAATTTTGTAACCCTTGGATACGATCGACTGTACCCATCTGTCTTGAGTGAGGGAACGCCAGGCTTCTGGGTACAGCGATAGTCTTCCCCCGACTGCCTCCAAAGATGGACAGTCGGGCAACATCTCAGGGATGCTGAAAGGGCTTGTCAGAGAGAGACTCTCTGCTTCCCTGGTTCTGTGGACCTCCTCTGCCTCTAGGGCGGTGTCTGTTATTATTACCCCCTCTGCCTCTAGGGGTAAACTGACCACGTGTATCCGGCGTGACTCCTTGGGACTTGCGGAACCACATCTTTCCACCCTTCTGTCCTTTAGGGTAAGGTCTAGAAGGGGTGGAAAAACAGACCCCTACGGCAGAAAGAGTCTTGCCATCCTGTTCACACCTGGTCAATGTATCCTTCACTTGAGGGCCGAACAAAGCCGACCCATCAAAGGGAGAATTTGTGAAGGACGCCTTAAAGGGATCTGCAAAATTACAGAGCCGCATCCAGGCTTGGTGTCTAAGAGCCACCCCTATACCTGCGGCTCTACTCGCTCCATCTGCTGCATATGATATCAGTCGCATGGAGGAGTTAGCTATAGAATTGAGGATTCCTAGCTGAGAAGCAATTTTTTCTTGAGCCCCTGCAGCTGTAGGATCCTGTACTACTTCACCTAGTTCCTTAAGGATGTCCCTTTGGAGTCTGGTGAAGTGACATAAGTAGTTCAGCGAACGCATAGCAAAGGTCGCTGAAGAGAACATCCGCTTACCATACCTATCCATGGTCCTAGAATCCTTATTAGGAGGATGTACAGGTACGGAAGGATCTGCAAGTTCCTTCTTAGTGGCAGCCGCCACCACCATGGCATCAACAGGGACACCTTTCATAAGGAATTGCTTGTCCGAAGGGGAAGTAATAAATTTAGATGGCCTCCTAGGAACTGGCTCTACAGAGTCAGGAGCAGCCCAAGCCTTTCGAGCAATAACTTCCATAAGGGGGTCGAAAGGCGGAGACACCCAGGAGGTGGAGGGCCGAGATCCAAACGCCTCTAGGTATACCGACTCATCCTCAGAGGGATTTGTGGAGGGCCAGTTTCCCCTCTGTTTTAGGAGTTCTAGGATGTCTGAAAAGGAGACATCCTCAGAGGGGGATCTTGGGGATCCCTCCGACTCATCTAAGTCGGTATCTGTAGTGATAGACTCAGGGGAGTCTAGGTGTTTCCTCTTACAAGTCCTCTTGTGCGGAGGATCTCCTGACTGATCAGGAGAATCCTCGGAAGAGGGGGTTATTCCCAGTGGGAAAACCTGAGGCGGAGGATCTCTGGGTCCGGGAGCAAGAGAGATGGCAGAGATATCGACAGGCACTGTAGAGGGAGGAGCTAAGGGAATAGACTGCTGGCTGAGCCCAGTGGCCAGCACACTCTTCATCACCTCGAAGGCCCCCCTCCCAGGGAGGTCCGAGAGAACCCGTTCCAAAGAAACTGGAACTCCAGGACCCACCAAAAGGGAAGGCTCCGAGGCAGATGTCGGAGCCGAGCTCACCAAGGCCGAGGCTCCAAGGGGAAGAATGGGGTCAGACAAAGGTCCGATGCCACTCACCCCCTCGGAGGAGACCAGGGAAGCCCGACCACCAAATCCCTCTAAGGATGGTCTCGAAGAGGAGATAAGAGTAGATGCAGAGGGTGCAGAAGGGGGGGGGGTATCCACCCCGCAGCCATAGCAGAAACTATACCCGAAGACTCCAGCTCCAAACTCTGAGGTAGAGTCGAAGGAGGAACTTCAAGAGGGTGTGGACTAATAGTCGTCTGTTGAGACGGACTATGCAGCATCTGGGCCAGTGCCTGTGATTTCAATAATCTACTGACCACCCTCTCTAAATCATGGTCTGAAAGCCTGGATGACCTAGATGATCGGCTCCGATGGCTCCGCTCCGAGAGGAGAGGTGAGGCCGGAGCTGAGAGTATTGGTTCCAAGGAAGGGGACCTGGATCTCTTCCTCGAAGGAACCATCGGAGCCGAAGAAACCATAGATGCAGTCGGAGCCGAGGACTTTTCGGCTCCGACAGAAAGCCTCGATGCATCGGCTCCAGCCGGAGCCAATACAGACATAACTGTAACGGTGTCGGAGCCGGTCGGCGCCGACACCAAAGCCTGAGCCACATTGTGGTTGGAGCCAGTCGGAGCCGACACCGATGTGACTATAACAGTCTCGGCACCGATAGCCATCGGTGCCGAAGGTTTTTGCAAACCAGGATCAGCTCCAGCCGGAGCCGATCTCGACTCCGAAGGAGTCGGAACCAAGGTCGCAGGCTTGGACACAGTAGCCTGGGCCTTGGAGGACTTTGAAGTCTTGCTTGGAGCCGATTTAGCCGGAGAGCCCTCCGGTTTAAGGAGACCCCTTAAAATCAATTTATTTCTTCTCTCCTGCAGGACTCTCTGGCTAAAGGAATGACAAATCGCACAGGAGTCCTGCAGGTGGAGAGGTCCCAGGCAATATAAACAAGAAGTGTGACCGTCTGTCAGAGACATCTTCTGACAGCACGAGTCACACTTCTTGAAGCCTGAGACCCTCTGTTCTTTAGACATAGTGCTTTCCAACAAACACTACACACACAGTCCCGAACCAGACAAACTAAAGTTAAAGAATTTAGAAGTAAAAACTCTCACACACACACCCTGACAGGGGGGGGATGGGAGGGAATTAAGGCCTGACTAAAAAAGTAAAGAAGGAAATAAAAAGTTAGTCAGAAAAAGCCTCACAATTATCTAAAAAGATAGAATTTTAAGGAAAATAGAAAATTTTTCTGATTGGGGGCTAAAAGTTTAGTAATAATAAACACTTACCAGGAGCTGCTAAAAGGAGGACCTCATCAGCGAAGCGGCAAACGAGATCTGGGTACTTACCGCCTTGCATCATGGGATATGGGGCTGCCTCGAGCTGGTAAAAGTGACTCTCGAGCTTAGCAAGTGCCGAGTCGGAGCCGAGGATCGGCTCCAAACCCATCAAGCAAGAATGAAGGCGAGATTGACAACTTAACATCCGAAGCTTATAAGCCCACAATTGTGGGTTTAATGTATTACATGGAATGACAATGCAGGGACTAGCAGACCAAAAACAATATGGCCTCCGTGTAGTGGTTGCCAAGGGGGGGAAGCTCTGTGTAAGAAATGTAACTAAGCATTACTTGGCAATCCTATGTAAATGAGGGTTACAATACTGAATTACACTGCCACATAGGTAATGAGCACTTTCCGAGTAGTGTAAGAGTTACAGAAGGGGGAGGAACAGAGTAAGAGGTAGGTGACATCACGGGGGGGAATGATAGAAATAAATGTATCAGATTGGAGGGCAATGTAACGTGACAGATGACAGACAGACATCAGGGAGAGAGGTGTGTCCCAACAGAACACTAGGAAAGTCAAGAAATAGAGGGTGCACACTATCCCTACACTCAAACTTTCTTGATATACGTGCATGCGCGTGTGTGCACACGTGTAAGGCAGGTTCAACATGTGGGAGCATGTTGCAAACTATTTACAATGGTTTGCGCGGGCGTGCACATGTGGAAGGCAATGTAAACAGCAGGAAGCCTGTTGCCTGATGTATAAGGCTGTGTGCGCACGTTTTACCATGAATCAGCCCAGTTCAAACCGTGTAAGGATGTGTACGCGCGTTTAAGTCACTGTGAGCGTGCTTATGCTGGTGTGCACATTGCTCTCCTTGAGGAAACAGAAAGGAAAAAGGAAACAACCAGATTACAGGGAAGCTGCCAGAGGAGACTGCTGGAGTTAATTGGTGGAAACAATTGGAAGCAGGAAATTACAGAGGCAGACTAGAAGCCCAACCCAGTACTTAAAACACTGCAAACAGCAGTGTAGGCTGTTTCTCACAAGAGATACTGCAAGAAAGGAGTAAGCTATCAGAATTGAAAACTGAAAAAAGCTGAACTCAGAGCAGAAATGCTAGGGGCTGCCATAGCTGTTATAATCAGGCATAGGCGAATTGCTGAGGGTGGTGACAATGCAGATGCTGACAGACAACCCAGAGTGAGGAGAAGGAGGAGAGTATACAGGCCCAGGGTCACCTACCATGGGTTACATGAGCTGGAGATAGTAGAGCACTACAGAGTGGACAGAGACCTTCTGCAGCAAATTGTTGAACTGTGCAGGCCACATCTCACACACAGAACCAACAGAGGGGAACCCATCTCAGTGGAAACCAAGGTATGTGTTGGCCTAAGAATACTAGCAACAGGTACCTTCCAGAGACCAACTGGTGATATGATGAGGATATCACAGGCATCAGCCTCCAGGGTACTGCACCAGTTCCTGGATGCCATGTCAGCACATGTCGGTGATCATGTATATTTCCCCAATGCCCGTGAGGTATTGGCCAGCAATATGCATCTCTTCCAGCAAATAGCGGGATACCCTGAGGTACTGGGTGTAATAGACTGCACGCACATATGCATCAAAGCACCAGCCGGTGAGCGGGGTAGAGCCTATATTATCCGCAAGGGATTCCCCTCCATCAACTGCCAGGTCGTGTGTGATGCCCAGGGCTTAATAATGAATGTGTGTGCTGGCTGCCCTGGGAGCTACCACGATTCCCACATCTGGCATCTGACGCAGCTGTACCAATCATTTGCCAGTGGGGACTTCCCACACGGACACCTAGTGGGGGATGCAGGTTATGCATTTGAGCCGTGCCTGATAACACCCATCAGAAATGCACACACACCTGAACAGGAATGCCATAATGAGGCACACGCACAAACACGTAATGTCATAGAGCGTGTGTTTGGGTTGCTCAAGTCACGGTTCCGGTGTCTGGACACATCTGGTGGAGCCTTGCAGTACACACCAACTACATGTACCCAAATGATCATGATATGTGCTATGCTACATAATATGATCCTGCGGAAACAGCTGCAGCAGGACCAGCATGGGGCTGGGCCAAGCATACCCCCACCATTGCCAAGGCCACCACAGGCAGAGGGTGACTCGGAGGAGGAACAACCTGACCTTGCCCCAGTAGGCAGAAGGAGGCGTGCCCAGTATGCTCTGGCCTTGGCAAAGAGGCAACACATAGCACATACACTGGCTCAGTAGGAACACTGGGACTGATACCCCCTCCGACTCACTCATATAGTAACAGGGATGCCTAACCTGACACAACCTGCTTCCAAGCATGTACAGGGAGTGTAGTATGTGCATCCGACAGAGGCAGCCCTGCAGCACCACCTGAGGCATGAATGCCATGTGTTAAGTAATGTAACACCATGTACCATATGCTCACCTGAGGACCCTGACTAACATCCACCCTCACCAATCATAAACCACAAAAACACAAACCCACCTTCATAGGTACCACAAGGGATAGGAACCTAGATGTAATGCTACCCAATGCCAGAAGTATAAACAGCAAGATGTGTTCAGTGTAAACGCACACAGTGTAGAGAATGTAGATATCAGTGCTGTAATAGAAAACTGGGTCAAAGCCCACATCGGCACCCTAACACTACCAGGTCACACCTCATACAGTGATGTACATGTGCAAAAACATGGAACAAGCTACAAAACGAGGGTGACTAGCAATAAATGTCATGGATAACCACACCCCCATGTTGGTACCACAACAAGAAGCAACATGGATTAGCCATGGTCAAATACCAATGGCTAAAACTGCCTACTACTATATAGCTTGCTGCAGACCACTGTCCTAATAGCAGGAACCACACCAGGCCTATGTTCATAGGTTCATAGGTTCATACTAGGCTATCTGCCCTAGGGCATTTATAAGCCTAGCCCAGAGTTTTGTGGCTTCCGCCACCCCTTTAGTTTGAAGGATAATATGCCCATTATTTTGCTGTGCCTCTGTCAAGCAGTGACACTGAGGTTATCCCTGGGGTATACCTGCGATCTCCCATCCATTGGTCAAGATTTCTCTTGAACAAAGCCAGCGAGGTGCTCTGCCCCACATGTACCGGGATGTTGTTCCACAGCATAGGGAGTCTCTGGGTGATGAATCTGTCCCTCCAGCATGTCCTATTAATAGCCATGTTGAGGTTTAAGTCTCTTGTCCTTGTAGTTCTGATGGATTTAGAGGTTTTGAGGTGAAGCATGTTCATTAATTCCGGGTTGGACATGGCCTTGTATGTCAAGCACAGGTCACCTCTGAGCAGACGGTAAGCGACTGAATAGAGCTGGAGTTCCTTCAGTCGGGCAGCATAAGACATATTTTTGAGACCCTTTATCCTTCTGGTGAGGAATTTTTGGGGCCTTTCCAATTGCTGCAGGTGTCGGGTCAGATACATTCCGAATGGGGCATTCTCCTCAATCATTGGTCTGATGAGTGATGAGTACAGGGGAACAATGACCCCCCTTGATCTAGATGTGAATCCCTGCATGATCAGGTGGACAATGTAGAAGGTCTTCCTAACTACTTTGGCAACGTGAGTGTCAAACGAAAGGTTACTGTCAACCTGGGTGCCCAGATCCCTGATAACCTCTTCTGTGCTTAGAGGATTGCCACCTATATGGTAACTAGGGGTAACCTTGTTTTTCCCGAAGGGTATGACTATGCATTGTTTAGCGTTTAACTTTAGGCCATGGCTCTGGCACCAGTTATCCATTTCTATGAGACCCTTCTGAAGGATGTCTGTGTCAGATGGGTTTTCAACTATGGTTCCCAGTTTGCAGTCATCTGCAAACTTTGTCAGCCATAATCCTCCTGTGTCTGCTTGTACTTCTGAAAAGTAGATGCTAAACAAAAGTGGGCCCAGGACTGAGCCCTGTGGGACTCCACTTGTGACAGGCTTGGAGTGTGACATGGCGCCAGCAACTCTGACCCTGTGGGTTCTGTCACTTAGCCAGTTTGCAACCCATCTTGTGATGTATGGGTTTACATTTAAGCTGGTGAGTTTTTCAATAATACCCGAGTGGGGTATTGTGTCGAAAGCCTTTGCCAGGTCAAGGTAGGCTGTGTGGACTGCCTTGCCCTCGTCAATGGCCTTGGTGACTGTTTCGAAAAAGTCAACTAAGTTTAAAAGCCATGATCTGCCCTTGACAAAGCCAAACTGGGTTGGATCCAAAGTCTGCAAGTCCCCTATGTCTTCATTTATGAGTTCCATTATGATATTCTCCATAGCTTTGCAGACCAGGCTTGTCAAGCTGATGGGACGGTAGTTTCTGGGGACGATGGAGGCACCTCCTTTGTGAAGTGGGACCACTGTTGCCGTACGCCACTCCTTGGGTACGTATCCTGAGGTGAGGCTAAGATTAAACAGCTGCCCTAACTGCGGGTTTAATTCCTCATTGAGTTCATGGAGCACACAACTGGGGACACCATCTGGTCCCATGGATGCTGTGTTTTTCGCCTTGGATAGAGCAGTTCTCACCTGAGCATTTGAGATGTTTGGGGAGCTACAATCCTCTGGTATAGATATCTTTCCTTTTGGGGGGGAATCTGCACTGAACCTGTCAGCCAGTATGTTGGCAATGTCTGTAGGTTCAGTGATTTTAACATCATTTTGAACTAATTCTGAGCATATCTGGGAGTTTCCTCCCAGGTTTCTAACATAGCTAAAAAAGGCCTTATGATTGTCTTTTGAGTCCTTAGCGATTTTTCTCTCAAAATTTGCCTTGGATGATTTTATGAGAGATCTCAGTTTTGTACTTATAATGAGCAGGGGTGTCTTCCCTTTTATGGATTTTGCTCTATCTTGTAGTAGCTCCTTCCTTTTGTTGTAGAGCTTGTTTATGGCTGGGGTCCACCAGACTGGACGCTTGCCTTTGGTACAAAGAGTCTTTGTTTTGTTTGGGATTGCCTGATCCATGCAGTCCTGGAGGTGCTGGTAGAAGGCATTTGTAAGTGATTCAGCAGCTTGGTTAATGGTTTCCGCTGGCTTGGGGGCCTTGAAAGAGACCACACCAGTCTTTAGAAGTGTGAAGTCGGCTTTTGAGAAGTTCTTCACTGTGGTCTTTTTTATCTGGGGTGGGGGCGGGATGTGGACTTCCAGTGAGATTAGTTTATGATCTGATCTCACCAATGATGGGTTTACTTCTGGTGTTGAACATTGTGACCCCATGTTCGTGATGATGAGATCTAGTATGTTGTCTCCTCTTGTGGGGATGGTGACTAGTTGTTCCATGGCATTTGAGTTTATGAACTCTAGGAACCTTTGGGCTAGAGTGTTGGGGCTTGAGTAGTGATCCCAGTCTATATTTGGATAGTTGAAATCACCCAGTATGATGATGTTTGGAGATACATTTATCCCCTCCAGTGTTTTCAGGAAAGCTGTGTGAGGTTCCTGAGTTTGAGAGGGTGGCCTGTAACATGCTACAAACTGCAGAGCAGTCTTGCCTACGGTTAATTGCACCTGGATGGTCTCCGATGCATCGTGCATTGCCACCAACCTTGAGGTGAGGGTGTCCTTGATGAATATGGACACCCACCCTCCTTTCTTGGTGTTGTCCGGATTTTGGGGTGGAACGCATGTTATGAGGTAACACCTGATAGTGCCGGTGTGCTGTCAGGAGCCTTGAACCAGGTTTCAGTCACAGCACAGACATCGATGTTCTCCATACTGAGAAGGGCTTCGAGTGCGTGCATCTTGAGGTTGAGACTTCTGGCATTGAGCAGCATTACCCTTAGTTCTTTTCCTTTTTTGTGTTCTAGGGTGGTAGGTTTAGAATCTGAGCCTTGCCTAAAAAAGGCACAATGGGGGCGGCAAGAGCCTTAGCCAAAATCCGGAAGCCCAGGGGTGACAGGTGCAAGCCGTCCCTTGCGAATCAGCATGGCTTGTCCAGCATGTCATCCCAGGCAGACAGACATTGGATCCCCTTTGACTGACACCATAGTTTAAGCCAATTATTACAGCTGATCATCTTGTCTCTGTACTGTGGCATCATTCTTGGTGAAGGTAGGATACTGCTCAAGGTCAGGGTCATACCTGCCTGGGCTACATAATCAGAGAGCTCCTCTATGTCTCTTTTAATGTAGTCCAGGGAGGTACATCTCAGGTCGTTCACACCAGCATGGACAATGACTGAGTCATACTTGTACTTGCAGTTGAGTGACCTGAGTGCTTGCATTATGTGGTGGATTCCAGCGCCCGATAGGCAGCTTACTGTGACCTTCTCCTTACACAATCTGGTGAGTGGGACATCAGTGTGTCTGACTATGGAGTCACCTATGATGAGTGTGTCTGGCATTGTGTTTGGCCTTAAGGGCTGTGACTGTTTGGCACACTGACTCTGTGGTCTATGTGTTGCATGTGCTGTGCCCTGTGGAGGCAGTTGTTTGGGTGTCTGCTTTGGTGGCCTCTGCTGTTTTGGTAGATTTCTGATCAGAGCCTCCGAGTATGTCTTTGTGTGTTTATGTGTATGATTTGAAGTTGTGATAGTGCTATGTGAGACTGGGTTTGTGGTGTGTGTGGTTACCTTCTCCTCCTCTCTGGTCTTGCCAGTCCTATGTTGAGAGGGCTCAGCCTCCAGTTTGGCTATATAGTTGCATCTCTCGCATGTATTTGTGTTTTGTGGGAGAAGGAGAGGGTTGTCTGTGTACATGAGGCAATTGTAACATTGCCTCAATATTCCCAGGTTCACCAGCTGAGCAGGAGAGGACACTAGCAACTGATCCCTTGACATGCTGGAAGGAATAGACAAAAAATGTTGGAATACAGGAAGATATCAAGCCCCCCAAACCACATTATATTGCTTGACTGACAATACCTACACATACACCATAGTTTCATAGTTTCATAGTTTACTACTAGGCTATCTGCCCTAGTGCATTTATAAGCCTAGCCATAGTGATGTGGCCATTGCCACCACTTATAGTGGTAATAAGTGTACAGAATAGATTCCGAATATTGTGCCTCTGACTTAGTAGTGACACATTATGACCCCCTTACGTAATTGAATAACTTGACTGTGCCTCTGTCTAGTAGTGACACAGGGAGGACCCCCTGGGGTAAACCTACAATCTCACATCCAGTTGTCCAGACTTCTCTTGAAGAGAGTCAGTGAGGGACTCTGTCTAACATGAACTGGGATACTCTGCTAGAGTGTGAGAAGCCTCTGAGTTATGACTCTGTCCCTCCAGCATGTCCTATACATGTATGTGCTGAGGTTCAAATCTTTAGCTCTCATGGTTCTTGTGGATTTGGATTGCTTGCAGTGGAGCATGTCCACCAAATCCTGAGTGGACATAGTCTTGTATGTCAGGCATAGGTCACCTGTAAGTATGCGGTATGCTACTGAATAAAGCTGGATTTCCTTTAGTCTGGAAGCATATGACGTGTTGTAGACCCCTGATCTTCTTGTAAGGTACTTTTGGGGTCTCTCCAGCTGTTGCAAGTGCTGGGTGAGGTACATACCAAATGGGGCTTTGTATTCAATCATGGGCCTGATAAGGGAGAAGTATAGTGGTACAATGACCTCCTTTGATCTGGATGGAAAACCCTTCATGATAAGGTGGGCAAGATAGAAAGTCTTTCTAACCACTTTGGCAACATGGGTGTCAAACGAGACGTCACTATCTACGTGTCCCCAGGTGTCTGATTTGTTTTCTGTGCTCAGTGGGTTGCTGTCTATGTATTGATTTGTGGGTACTTTGTTCCTCCCAAAGGGGATGACTACACATCAGTTGCATTCATTTTCAGGCCATGATTCCAGCACCAGCTATCTGTCTTTGTGACGGCATTCTGTAGGATTTGTGTGCCGGCTGATGTATTCACTATGGTGCCTAGATTGCAGTCATCTGCAAACTTTGTCAGCGACAACTCTCCTATGTTTGCTTTCACATCTGAAAAGTAAATGCCAAATAAGAGGGGTCCCAGGACAGATCCTTGTGGGACACCACTTGTGACTGGCTTTGAATCTGACAAGGCACCTGCAATGTCGACTTTATGGGTCCTGTTTCTTAGCCATTTTGCAACCTATCCTGTGACATATGGTGTTATATTTCAGCTGTTGAGCTTGTCTATGATGCCTGAGTGGGGTATTGTGTCAAAGGCCTTAGCCAAGCGCAGGTAGGCTGTGTGGACAGCGTAGCCCTCATCAATGGCCCTACTGACAGTTTCAAAATAGTCAACTAGGTGCAAAAGGCAGGATCTGCCCTGTACAAAGCTGAACTGGGTGGGATCAAGGGTCTGTAGGTCACCAATGTCTCTGTTTAAGAGCTCCATAATGACTCTTCCCATAGCTTTGCAGACAAGGCTGGTTAAGCTTGTGTGGTGGTAGTTGCCAGGGTCTGTGGAGGCATCTCCTTTGTGGAGTGGGACCACTGTTGCTGTACGCCAGTGTTCAGGTACATATCCTGTAGCAAGGCTAAGGTAAAATAGCATTTGTATATACGGGTTTAGCTCCTTCTGGAGTTCACATAGCATGCAACTGGGGATACCATCAGGTCACATTGATGCTGTGTACTTGTCTTTGCTGAGTGCAGCTCTCACATGGACATCTGAGATAACAGTGAGGTTACATTCAGCTGTGATAACTATCTTCTTTTGGGGGTGAGGGAGGGGGAAAATTGCACTGAACCTGTCTGCCAGAATGTTGCCAATATCTGTCAGGTCACTGAAATATATGTTGTTGTGTACCAACTCTGAGCATATCTGAGGGTTTCCACCCAGGTTTCTGACATAACTGAAGAAGGCAGTGCGGTTATCTTCATTGTCTTTGGTGATTTATGTCTCCAAGTGTACCTTGGATGTCTTTATGAGATAATGTAGCTTTTTACTAGTGCTGATCACAGCTGCCTTCCCTTTAGGAGATGTAGCTCTGTCTTGCATTAGTATCCTTCATCTGTTATACAGTTTGTTTATGGCTGGGGTCCACCAGACAGGCCACTTTCCCTTGGTGGAGAGGGTCTTGTTTTTATTTGTGATTGTATGGTCCATGCTTTCTCGGAGATGTCCGTAGAAAGCATCTGTGAAGGAGTCACCATTGTGTGTTGTGGTTTCCACTGGCCCAGTGGGCTTAACGGATACCATCTCAGTCCGAAGAAGTGTGAAGTCAGCTTTTGAGATGTTTGTCACTATACTCTTTGTATTATACTAGCACTGACACAAGTGTAGACAATTTCCCAGAATCCATCAAACAAAATGGACATGCAAAATGTAACACTTCCACAAGAGGGCTAAGCATACTGGATGTGATAATCAGAAATATGTGTACTGGATGTCAAGATGAGAAGTGTATCCCTCACTGGTAAGACCAGACCATAGAGTAATCACACTGTAGTTGCACATCCCGACCCCAGTCCCTGGCCAGATTACCACAGTGAAACACATGTATAATGCATAGCTTGCACCCCTACAAACCAATGTGGAATCTATGAAAAGCCCTGTGCAGGTCCAGCATATGGGACACACTGCAGAACATGTTATACAGGCATACCATGAACACAGCCAAGAGTGCTTGGAGTCTGCAATCACAAACAACAAGACACAATGCCATACACCCAGGCATCTGGCATGCTGGACTCCAGCAATTACTAAACCATTGAAGAGAATGAGGAAGCTACCACATGATAGATCAAACATAAAAGGTGAAGTAATCAGTGATCACTAGTATGGCAATAAAATGTGTCCACACATACAATCCACTAAGGCCAGGCAAAACAAGAAGAATCTGTGAATCCAGTGGCAATGTGACACCTGTCCCAAGTACACACACAACAACAACTCACCCCAATAAATACAAATGTATGTGATAGACGCAACCAGGTAGCCAAACCGGGCCTGAGCACCGCCAAATCAGTACTGTCAAAACTAGTCAGGAGGACAAGGTAACCACATACACCACAAACCCAGTCCCACATAGACCTACAACGACTGTAAACCAAACACATAAACACAAAAACATTCCCAGAGGCCCTAATTACAAACACACAACACCAACACAAGCCTCCAAAGCAGACACCCAATAAAACAACCTCCAGACATAGCACATGTAACACATAGTACACAAAGCTGGTGTGCCAAACAGTCACAGGACAGAAGGAGAAACAACATGCCTGATACAGTTGTAATAGGTGACTCCATAGTGAGACATGCTGCTGTTTCAGGGATGGCTTGCACCTGTTACCCATGAGCGTCTGGATATTGACTAAGACTTTTGCAACCTACAGAAATCCTTTCATAGGCAAGGCCGAAAAGACCAACCCACCACCATAGAAAACAAAACTGGAAAGAAACAGAAGGGTAATGCTGATCAATGCCAGATGTGTAAACCTCAATATGCATGCTCCTGAGGCCCTCCCCAGTATGGAGAACATTGATGTCTGTCCAGTGATAGAAACCTGCTGCAAGCCTCATGACAGCACACCAGCACTACCAGGTAATACCACATATCATGTGTTATGGCCACAAAACCTGTAACAAAACATAAAACGAGGGTGAGTATCCATATTCAGCACAGACACCCATACGTCCAGTTAACTGACAATGCTTATGTCATTGCAGTCCACCCATGTGCAACTAACCATAGGCAAGACTGCTGTACAGTCTGTAGCATGCTACAGACTACACTCTCACACACAGGAACCCCACCCCACTGTCCAGAAGACAGTGGACAGTATGAATGTACCACCAAATACAAAACAAGGTACACACAAATTACCACATAGGTGGTAAACCATTATGTGTGGAAGGAGTAATCAGGGACCTAGTGACACAAGTGGACAGTCACCTGTTATGTGACAGTCACATTGCCAATTTGTCTAGGAAGACTGTCTATATTGGACACTGTATCATGAAAGGATTCACATCTATGTCAACAAAGGTCATTGTGCCCCTATACTGTTCCCCTATCAGACCATATTGTAATACAATGCCTCATTTGGGATGTACATTACCTGGCACCTGCAGCAGTTAGAAAGACCTCAAGGGTACCTCAGCAAGAGTCAGAAAGAGTCTCAAATATATCTCATATGCTGCCTGGCTGTAGACACCACAGCTGAATGCAGTCACATACTGCCTACACAGAGGCATTGTATGTCTGTTGTACAAGTCCATGTCCAACACAGAAGTAATGGACATGCTCCACCCCAGAAAACTCAAAGCCATCGGAGCTGTGTGAGTCAGAGATTGTCAACCTTAACACATAATCAAATAGGATGTGCTGGAGGGACAGATACCTAACCCTGAGTCTCTCCACACCCTGGAACAGAATACCACTACATGTTAGGCAGAGCCCCTCACTGACACTCTTCAACAGGATGTTAGCAAAATGGATGGATAATTGTAGATGTACACTGGGGGTCTTTACTGTGTCATGTCCAGACAGATGCACAGCTAAGTAAATCATAAATGGCCATAATATTCACATAGCAAGGGGTGGCAAAAGCCACACACACTGTGGCTAGGCTTACAAATGCTCTAGGGTGGATAGCCTAGTATGAACCTATGAACCTATTATGATACAAATTGTACAGGACACTAAGGATAACCCCAAGGCTGCTGCAACTGATGGTAGTAAGTGTGTTGTGAATTCCCGGATATGCTCTGGATCGCACAAATATTACAAACAACATACCAAACACACACACCTATTGCCAACATACATCCTGACAGGTGCAGTGCAAACCCCCCCCCCCTCATAATGCAAAATATCTTTCCCAGCAGACTGCTGCCTCCCTGACATTATGTCAGCCTTACCACAGGATATGTACCCAAAGAGCAGTGTACAACAACAGTGGTTGTTCTCAAGAAAGGTGTCGCCTGAATGGATACTAAAAACAACCACCACAGAATCCTGAGAAGCTTGGTCTGCACAGCTATGGAAAGGATCAGCATGTACTGCAGACATAACGATATTGGGGATCTATTGACACCCGACCCTACCCAGTGTGGGTTTATGAAGTGCAGACCCCGCCCCTAAACATGTGTGACTCAGTTGAAACAGTAATTGAGGTCACTGATGAGGGCAATGTGGTACACACAGTGTAACTGGATCTTGCAAAGCCTTCCATACAAAACCCTATGTGTTCAATATAGATATGCTCACCAGCTTATATATACAGCCCAATGTCACTAGAGGGGTTGCAAACCAGACCAACGACAGAACTGACATGGTCAGACATGCTGCAGCCATATCAGACTACAAACCACATATAACAGGTATCCCACAAAGCTTGGTCCTGGGACCTTCCCCGTCTGGTATTTATGCCCCATAGGTACAGGCCAACATGTAAGGACTGTGCCTGAACATGTTTGCAGAGGACTACAAACCGCCTAACATATCTGACACTCCAGCTGACACAAGCATCCCACAAAAGGGCCACATAGAAACAGACAACTTTTGCCATAGCCATGTCAGCATGTTAAATGGAGAAAACTGTATAGTCAACCTCTGTGGATATACAGTAAGTGACCAACAATTACCACATAGGTGTTAACCCATTACATACTTAACATGTAATGACAGACCTGGGTACACAAGGTGATAGATATCCTGCATTGGACAAACATGTGGCTGTAGTGTTAACAGAAACAATCCATATACCAACCTAATCATGAAGTTTATGACATCTAGATAAGGGGAGGTCATTGTGGTTCTGCAGTTATCCTTCATCAGCGTTACAAATGACCACAACAGCCCCTGTGGGGTGTACCTCAGCAGACACCTCCATCAACTGTAAAGTCCACAACAGTACCTCACCAGGAGTATCAAAGAGCTTGAACACATGTAATGTGTTGCCTGATTAAACAGAGTGCAACTCCACACACTGCCATGCTGGCCACCCAGACGCAAGCTCTGCCTGATGTAGAAAGCCATGTCCAAGCTGGAATCAATGAGCATGCTGCACCTTGTACAATCTGAATGGCAGTGAGCTATGCACATGAGGGACCTGAACCCCAGCACTGACATACATAGAACAAGCTGTACTGCATTATCCATAACACAGAAGCCACCCCCACGCATGAGTAAACTACCAGTACAAGTTATCCATAGAGTCACTTGTTGATTCTCCTCAACAGGCATCTTAATGAATGGATGGGAGATGGTAGGTTTACCCTGGGTATCAATGTTATGTCACAGGTAGGCAGAGGCACAGTATACTAAACAAGACATATGTCATGGCAAACTACACTTACAATGTGTCAAAGGACAAACACACTCTCTGACTAGCATTAGAAATGGCCTAGGGCACATCGGTAGTGTTTGCCAATGTACACCTATGTTGTGGAATACACTACTGATGTTGGATGAGGCTGTTGTAAGTAGTTCATATATGAACATAATGCAACATGGTCAGATAGGTTCATAGGTTCATAGGTTTATACTAGGCTATCTGCCCTAAGGCAGTTATAAGTCTAGCCCAGAGTTTTGTGGCTTATGCCACCCCTTATATGGAAACAATACTGTGCCCATTAGTTTGTTGTGCCTCTGTCCAGCAGTGACACAGAGAAGATCCCCGGGGTAAACCTATGATCTCCCATCCACAGGTCAAGATTCCTCTTGAACAGAGCCAGCGAGGTGCTCTGCTTCACATGGACCGGGATTGTATTCCACAGCATAGGGAGTCTCTGAGTGATAAATCTATCCCTCCAACATGTCCTACTTATATCCCTGCTAAGGTTTAAGTCACTTGCCCTAGTGGTTCTGGTGGATTTGGAGATTTTGAGGTGGAGCATGTCCATTACTTCCTGGTTGGACATGGCCTTGCATGTCAGGCACATGTCACCTCTGAGCAGACGGTATGTGACTGAATAGAGCTGGAGTGTCTTCAATCTGGCAGCATATGACAGATGTTGGAGTCCCTTTATCCTTTTGGTGGGGGACTGTTGGGGTCTCTCCAATTGCTGCAGATGTCGGGTGAGATACATCCCGAATGGGGCATTGTACTCGATCATTGGTCTGATAAGTGAAGAGTACAGGGGAACAATGACCTCACTAGACCTGGATGTGAATCCCTTTATGATCAGGTGGGCAATGTAGAAGGTCTTTCTAACCACTTTAGCAACGTGAGTGTCAGAAGAAAGGCCACTGTCAACCTGGGTCCCCAGGTCCATGATAACCTCCTCTGTGCTTAGAGGATTGCCACCTATATGGTAGCTTGGGGTTACCTTGCTCTTCCCGAAGGGTATGACTATGCATGTTTTGGCATTTAACTTCAGGCCATGGCTCTGGCACCAGCTATCAGTTTCCGTGAGTCCCTTCTGAAGGATATCTGTGTCTGATGCACTGTCCACTATGGTGCCCAGTTTGCAGTCATCTGCAAACTTTGTCAGCCAAAGTCCTCCCATGTTGGCCTGTACTTCTGAGAAGTAGATGACGAACAATAGGGGGTCAAGGACCAAGCCCTGTGGGACACCACTTGTGACCGGCTTGGAGTCTGACATAGCGCCAGCAACTCTAACCCTGTGGGTCCTGTCCTTAAGCCAGTTTGCAACCCATCTTGTGACATATGGGTTCACATTTAAGTTGGTAGGTTTTTCTACAATACCCGAGTGGGGTATTCTGTCGAAAGCCTTTGCAAGGTCAAGGTAGACTGTATGGACTGCCTTTCCCTCATCAATGGCCTTAGTGACTGTTTTGAAGAAGTCGACCAAGTTCAAAAGGCATGATCTGCCCTTGACCAAGCCAAACTGGGACAGGTCCAATGTCTGCATGTCCCCTTTATCTTTGTTTATGAGCTCCATCATGATCCTCTCCATAGCTTTGCAGACTATACTTGCTTATGGGGCGGTAATTACCAGGGTCCGTAGAGGCACCGCCTTTGTGCAGATGTGCACAACTGGAACCTAAACAGGCTGTTGTGCACACTATGGAAATGTAAAGCAGTGATAGGACTAAAGCCCAGGATACTGTCCACCACAGTGAAAGTACTGACCCACTACACTATACAGTACTACAGTGTTAGGTCAGTATGAACGGATGTTGACAATTGTATGCAAAGTATCCCATGCAAAACCTGCAGGCACAGTATAATCCCTGCTGTGTTCACACAAAAAGCAGTTGGACAGTAACTACACAACATGGCACAGAACACACAACCATAAACTGGAGATATTTGTTGAAGGTCACACTCATCCACAAATGTGATGGGCTGCAGAGTTCAACATATGGAAAGCTCACACTGGGCATGCTCACACACTTTGATAAATGAGACATCTTTCACACAACATGCCATGGGAAGGCTGAACTGGGCATGCTCACACACTTAGTCCAAATGTTCCTTTTAGCAACTGGGAAAACACACCACAGGATGCTCATTTCCCTTTCTAAACACTGATGATGTCAGCACCCTATAAGTATATCAGGAGAAAAGGACTCTCCCAGTAAGCCGAATAGCACGCTCGGCTAATGTGTCCGTCTTTAGTGTCATAACATAGCTAGGTAGGGGGTTGAATCCATCAAGTGGCAAGTGTGTGTGAAGGGGGTTAAGTGTGTATGAAAGGAACATCCCTTTTGGCAACTGTGAAAACACACCATAGGATGCTCATTCCCCTTTCTAAACACTGATGATATCAGCACCCTATAAGTATATCAGGAGAAAAGAAATCTCCCAATAATGTGAATAGCGTGCTCTGCTAATGCGTCCGTCTCTAGTGTCATAACCTAATTAGGTAGGGGTTTGAATCCAGCAATTGCCAAGTGTGTGTGAAGGGGGTTAGTGTGTGTGTATGAAAAAAACATCCCTTTTGGCAACTGGGAAAACACACTACAGGATGCACATACCCCTTTCTAAACGATATCACAATTAGTTATGGCTTTTGATTCCAGACATGTCACGTGTGTTTTGCTCACACAGAATGCCCATGTGTGTGGGTTGTTTCTCACAATAATGCATGACATCGATTAAACCAGTTATGGTAATGCACACATGATGTATGTGTGTGCCAAATACACATATGTACCTGTGACCTTCAATAGTTACCATGTGTGATGCCTGCCACATGTGAATACATGGTATTTGCACAGGGTAACATTATGACTGTGGTCTTCTGTGCAGGTGCTGCATGTGGGATGTGTATATACAGTGTGAGATGTAGATGCTATCAACCTAGTAGTGAGGGATACACACCTGGCCTGGGGCATATAGTCTACATGTCGTTGATGAACAGGTGCTGCATGTTTTCACCTGTTGTGGGAGTGGTAAGAAGTTGTTCCATAGCAATGCAGTGACCGCATGCTAAGAACCGTTCAGCTAGGGTGTTGTAGCTACAGTAATTCATTAGCATTCAGTAATATGTCAGCATTCCTGGTGAGGGTCTGATGCCAACCAAGGTCAGGGTTCTACCAGCCTGTGTCACTTGCTCAGTGAGCCCTTCCATGTTCCCTATCACATATCCCAGTGAGGGACATCACACATCAGCTGTAGTGGCATGGACAATGACTGAGTCATATCTGTCCATGCATCTGACTGACCTGTATGCTTGTGTTATGTGGTGGACCATAGTGCCCCATTAGCATATCACTGTGACCTTTACCTTGTCCAGCCTGGTGAGCATGACCTCACTGTACTGGAAAATAAAAGTACCTAACACAACTGCAGCAGTAGTGTTGTATAGCTGTACAGACTGTGCTTGTTTGGCGCACAGGATTTGTGTGCTATGTGTTATGCGTGCTGTGTTCAGGCCTAACGTATGCCTGTGTGCCAGCTGCAGAGGTGTCTGCCACTCAGGCAGGATGCTATCCTTAGGCTCCACGAATGGCCCGGTGTGTTTCCGTGCTTGTATTGCTGTCAGTGTAGGTCCACATCAGACTGGTATTGTAGTATTTCATGCCACCTGACAGGTTATGCCAGTACTGGGTTCAGAGTGCTTAGTCCACAGTTTGGCCATGTGTTTCCATCTCATACATGTGTTGTGCATCCATGGGTAGGGGATAGGGTTGACTGTGTACATGTGGCAGCTGTGACATTACTACATGACTCACATATTCCACAACTGTACCATAGAGGTGACTGACAACTGACCTTTGCACATGCTACCATAGTATTGAGATTGCATTGGTGATTAACAGCACATAGGGCCAATGGTGAACAAGATACATAGGTCCATAGGTTCATACTAGGCTATCTGCCCTAGGGCATTTATACACCTAGCCAGAATGTGTGTGGCTTTCAACATGCATTGTAAATCTATCTTGCTATGCCCTTTTCCAAGGTTAGTATACTGTGCCTCTGTCTAACAGTGACACATAAGTGATACCCAGGGTAAACCTACAATGTCACATCCAGTCATTAATATCCTTCTTGAAGATAGTCACTGAGTGACTCTGCCTAACCTCTATTGGGATAATATTCCAGAGTGAAGGGAGCCTCTGAGTTATGAATGTGTCCCTCCAGCATGTCCTATGTATATCACTCCTGAGGTTCAAGTCTTTCCAGCGTGTAGCCTGATGGGATCTGGATATTCTGAGGTGCAGCATGGCCATTAAGTCAGGGTTTGACATGGCTTTATATGTCAG
This sequence comes from Protopterus annectens, assembly GCF_019279795.1. NCBI lineage: Eukaryota > Metazoa > Chordata > Ceratodontiformes > Protopteridae > Protopterus > Protopterus annectens. Next base: position 299,763,501 of record NC_056730.1, on the reverse strand, counting down.
GCACAGATTGCCTATGAAGAGGCAGTATGCCACTGAGTAGAGCTGCTGTTTCTTTAACCAGTCAGTATGTGGCATCTGTTTGAGCCCTTTGATCCTCTTGTCGAGGTACTTTTGTGGTCTTTCCAGTTGCTGCAGGTGTCTGGTAAGGTGCATGCCGACAGGGGCATTGTAGTCAATTATGGGCATGATGAGGGATGAGTAAAGAGGCACAATGTCCTCCCCTGATCTACATGTGAATCCCTTCATGATGATGTGGCCTATATAAAATGTTTTCCTAACCACTTTGGCCATGTTGTTGTCAAATGAGAGAATGCTATCAACTTGTGTACCCCAAGGTCCATAATTCTTCGTCTGCACTTAATGGATTAACACATATGTGGTACTTTGTGGTCACTTTGTTTTTGACAAAGGGGATGACAATACACTTTTTGGCATTCAGCTTGAGGCCATGGCTGTGGCACAAGTCGTGTGTTTCCAAGAGGCCCTTTTGGAGGATGTGTGTGTTAGCTGGAGAGTTGATTATGGCGTCCGGTTTGCAGTCATCTGCAACTTGCTCAGCCACAGTACTTCCGTGTTGGCCTGTACCTCTGATAAATATATACTGAACAAGTCAGATCCCAGGGCTGAGCCTTGTGGGACACCACTTGTAACTGGTTTTGAGGCTGACATGGCTCCAGCAATTCTAACCATGTGTGTTCTGCCCTTGAGCCACTGTGCAATATCTGTAGTGACATAGGGGTTAATATGTACACTGGTGAGCTTCCCTAGAATGCACAAGTGGTGTATTGTATCAAAGGCTTATGCAAGGTCCAGGTAGGCTGTGTAGACCACCTTCCCCTTGACAGTGGCCTTGGTGACTGTTTCAAAGAAATCAAACAGGTTTGAGTGGCAGGATCTGCCATTAACAAAGCCAAACTGTGTATGATGACGTGTCTGTAGGTCCCCAATATCTATATTTATGAGGTTCATGATGATCCTTGCCATAGCTTTGCAGACCAAGCTATTCAGACGTATGGGGCGAATAGTGTCCAGGATCCATTAAGGCACCACCTGCATGTAGAGGGACCACTGTTGCTGTACGCCACTCTTTGGCCACATATCGTGTAGTAAGGCTGGGATTAAACAGTAGTGTTATGTCTGGGTGTAGCTCTTCTTGGGGTTCATATAGGACACAGCCTGGGACACTGTCTGGTCCCATTGATGCAGTGTTTATTGCTTTGGAGAGGGCAGCTCTTACCTGAGCATCTGAGATGTCAGGGGGGGCAGCACTCTGCTGGGAGAAATATTTGCCCTTTTGGTGTGGAGGGGGGAAGAAGGTAGCAGTGAACCTGTCCACTAGGATGTTGGCAATGTCTGTGTGTTTGGTATTTCGTGTGACATCTTGGACTACCTCTGAGCATATCTGGGTATTACCACCCAGGTTCCTAACATAACTACAGAAAGCCTTGTGATTATCCTCAGTGTCTTGTGGAATCTTCTCTCAAAGATGGCCTTAGACAATCTTATGAGTGCCTGTAGTTGTCTTCTAATACTCATCAGTGATGCCTTCACATTTTGGGAGTTTGTTGTATCATGTAGTAGCTTCATCCTTCTATTGTATAGTTTGTTTATGGCTGGTGTCCAGCACACAGGACATCTGCCTTTGGAGGATTGGGTCTTGCTTTCATTTGGGATTGCATGATCCATGCATTCCTGAATGTGTCCATAGAATGCCTTTATACAGGTATCTGCAGTCTGGTCCATATTTTCAACAGGCCTGGGGGCTTTGAAGGTTTCCACATCATTTATGAGGAGTGTGAACATGCTTGACATGAGTTGTTGACTGTATTCTTCTGTGCAGGGGGTGGCCTTGGGATGTGAATATCCAGTGAGATTAGTTTATGGTCTGATCTTACCAGTGAGGTATACACTTCTGGTCTGGAGCATAGAGTCCCCATGTTGGTGATGATCAGGTTCAGTATGTTTTCCCCTCTTGTGTGAGTGGTAACAAGCTGTTCCATAGCATATTGGTATATAAATTCCAGTAATCTGTGGGCTAGGGTGTTGGAGCTACAGTCATGCTCCCAGTCTATGTTTGGGTAGTTTAACCCACCCAATATAATGGTGTATGGACAGACCTACATATTTCCAACTGTTTTCAGGAAGGCCAAGTGCGGTTCTTGTGTTTGTGAGGGTGGTCTGTAGCAGGCTATAACCTGGAAGGCAGTTTCACCCATTGTTACCTGCATATGGATAGTCTCTGATGTTTGGTGCTTTGCCACCAACCTGGAGGTGTGGGTATCTTGGATGAATATCAATACACCCCCTCCTTTTGTGATTTTGTGCAAGTTTTGGGCCTGAAAAGCATGGTATGAGGTATAACTTGGTAGTGCTGGAGTGCTGCTGGTAGCCCTGAATCCGGTATCTGTTACTGCACAGATAGTGATGTTCTCCATGCTGAGGAATGTTTTGAGTGTGTTCATCATCAGGTTTAGAGTCCTGCAGTGGCATATATGACTGCTCACGTGGACAGATGCCAGGTAAGTCATATGCAAAGTGTCACAGGCAACGTACATGTGCACAGGAGAAACAGTGACATTCTGTCAAGTGAGACATGAACATACATATAGTAAGCTATGCAGATGTCACTAGGAGTCCACAGAAGCTGTGTAACTCTGCATGGCAGGTCGGATCAGTATTCCAGGGTAACTGCAAGAAAACATGCACGCAAACATAGCTACTGTAAGCAGGGCTGCATGTAGTCCATTGTACAACAAACAAGCTGTACCACTATCAGTAGGTAACACTGCAAATGCTCACCAGCTGACATATGAATACCTATGTCACCAAAGGTGATACTTACCAGACCACGGACAGAAATGACATGGCCAGACATGCTGCATCCCACATGAACACATATCTCAAGCAACACAGGCCTCACAATGTCAGTGTTCATAACAGGCACAGCCCATAAGGCCAAACACAATGTGTGACACACCTATAATAGGTGATACCATAGTCAGACACACTGACGTCCCGCCCTCCAGACTGAACAAGGTGAGGGTCACATTTAGCTACCTGTCGGGTGATAGACTGTGCCACATAACACAAGCACTCAGGTCACTCCACAGCAAGTACAAGTATGAGGCAGTCATTGTCCATGCTGGTGTGAACAACCTGAGATGTACCTCCCTGGCCACATGGAAAGAGACACAGAGGAGCTCTTACATCACCCTCTCAAACTCAGGAATCCCACAGAGCCTTCATGATGACACAGGAGAGTATAGATTTCTCTGCAAACACCATCATACTGGGTGATGTCAACTACCCAAACATAGACTGTGAACATTACTCAAGCCACAATACCCAAGCTCTAGGGTTCCCATAGTTCAGAAACTCTTTAGCTATGGAACAGGTAGTCAACATTCCCACAAGAGGGGAAAATATACTAGACCTGATCATCACAAACATGACTACACAATGCTCACCACTTGAAGTATATCCCTCATTGTTGCACTCGAAACATATACTAATCACACTGGAGTACTGGATCCCCCACATATGCAAACCTCAAACACATCGATGTGTGTGTGGGAAATGCCCCTATTAGCAACTGTGACAGTACACTACAGGATGGAGATTCCCCTTTTGAAACACTGATGATGTCAGCACTCTATAACTATATTACCTGAATTAAAGATCTCTAATAATTCGTATAGCGTGCTTCGCTAATGCGTCTTTCTTCAGTGCTATAACATAGTTAGGTAGGGGTTTGAATCCTGCAAAGGGAATGTATGTGTGTTAGTATGAGTGGGGTTTGTGTGTGTGCATAATGCTGTGAAGTAAAAGTGCCTTTTGCCAACTGGGAGAACACACTACAGGGTGCACATCCCTCTTCCTAAACACAGATGATGTCAGCACCCTCTAAGTACAGCATTAGAAAAGACTTCTCCCATTGATGCAAATAGCACACTCTCCTAATGTGTCTGTCTGTAGTGTCATAACACAGTTAGGTAGGGGTTTGAATCTTGCAAATGGAAAGTGAGTGGGGTTAGTGTGTGTGCACAATGCTGGGGGTGAGATGTGGCTTTTGCCAAATGGGGCTATGCACTGCAGGGTGCACATTTCTCTTAACAAATAGTGATGTTGACAGCACCCTATACAAACAACATGACAACAGACGACTGCCAGTACTCAGTATAGTGCTACATGCTACTGTAACATGCACATGTAGCAGAATATACCTAGATAGTGTTTTGAAACCTGAATGTGGCAAGTGTGTGGATGTGGGATGTTTCTGTGTGTGCATTTCCATATGGAAAACATGTTTGATGTGGCAATCAGGGTACCACAGTACCTGATGCACATTACACTTTTAAACTAATGAGGTTACCTGCACCCTGTGAGTGCAGGTAGAGAAGAGGAAATCGGTAGTAATCCACATAGTGCACTTTTCAAATGTGTACCTTTCATGTATTGACAGCTACTCATGTAGGGTAATAAATAATGGAAATGGCAGGTGAGCGTGTGCATGTGTGGGGGTAGCAGGGTGTGTGTAAATGAATGTGTGACAGAACAGATACATATAGCTGAATCTACAATACAGCACATGATGCACATTCCCATAGTCAATGGTAGCATGTGATGGTGTGCAGCTGGTACACTTCGGTAAGTAGTATGGGTGCAGATAACAATTCAGGACATTCATGCAGTTACTGCAGCAGGAATGCTGGGATATACACACAATCATAGTGGAACAGTTAACAGTTTCCAATATGTTACTACTTATACACATCTATGTAGTCACCCTGTGCATCAGCAACGTGTTTACCTTTTCCTGCACTGATGTTGTAGTATGCAGGAGGTGGCACAGTGTCATCATATGCACAGGGTGTGGGTTAGGTATGCCCAAGCTAGCCACTGGTACCACCAATTGACATGTGTGTGTATGTGTGTTTGTGAGGGACAGGAGTACAGCGTGGACCAGTGTTGGTGCAGTGTGTGTTTGTGTATGTGTTTGCCCTAGGTGTTAAATTTCTGCATGTGTGTAAGCACGCACACAGTCCCACATAATGGCTGCCATGTACAGGGTTTTGTGGACAGCCACAGACTGCACCTGCCAGGTCATCCAGATCAGTGTCTGTGGGCACAGACACGGTACCTGTGCCTGGCAGGGATGCTACGGACCGTATCCGGTACTAACCCAGACTGGGTACTGTCATTGGAAGCGGGGGGGTGTTGACTGGACACAGTTCCCTGTTGGGACTGTCCAGAGCCACGTGCACGTGGTCTCCTGGGGCATCCTGATGACAGCACTGACCCAGCATTGCTGGGGCTGGTGCTGGCACTTGAGGTGCGAGTGGGCCTGTTGTCATCCGCGGCCACTGCCAGCTGGTGGCATATATCAGGACTATGTACACACAACCTATCTCATGGACATACCTATAGATAGTGAACTATGATACATTTGGAGGTTTCACAGTAAACACAGTATTAACCTGCTAGTTTGCATTACCTGTGTTTGTGTCAGCTGTTGCTGTGTCAGTGGTGCTACTTGCTGTTTGCTGCTGCTGCTGGTTTTGTTGCTGGCTGTCTTTATTTCTTTTTTTTTCTCTCTCTGTCTCTCTCTCTCTCTTTCTCTGTCAGTTTTGTGCAATGAATGTATTGCATGTGTGGAGTGTGAGTACTGGATGCTTTTGTAGGTATCTGTATAGGTCCATGTGATGGCCTCTGCACCAATTGTAAGGCAGCATTTGCTAATTGCATGCAGCCAGTTGTGTACTGATTGCATGTCTCACTGTGATTTCAGGACAGTGCTATAAAAGGGTATGTGAGATAGGCATTGCCCTTTCAGATTGTAAGGGTGTGGACCATGCTGGTATGCTGTCAACAGTGTTCTGTGAGTGTGAAGGTTAGTACGTCTCTCATGCTTCATGCTGTGTTGTAAATTCAGGTTGCTGCATTTCTCTCACCTGTTCCCTGTAGTGAGTGTGTATGCATACTGACACCTACAACTATATTTCATATGTATTGATATATATATATATATATATATATATATATATATATATATATATATATATATATGTGTGTACATATACATACTTTCATATATGTACATTAGCTGACATTATTGGGTACAAGCTAACAATTAGCAGGGCTGTTTCTGTTAACACTAAACTAGTATGGGAATCCAGTAATTGGGACAGTAAAAGTCTGCCTGACATGCTTTGGGTAGTACACATCCTATATTGTCTTTATCTTCATTCTTACTATTACATGTTCTACTTATTTTAGCACTATATTCCTGTATGAGAGTCATGGCTTACTGTTAGGTCATACAGACTAGTGTTACAATGGTGTTGTGGTAGGGCCTACTAGTATGTTTTTATTTTGCTTTCAAATTGAGTACAGGGCCTATCAATCAAAGTGCTGGAGGCACCTTTAAGCAGGTTAGCAGGGCTGTTTCTGTTAACACTAAACTAGTATGGGAATCCAGTAATTTGGGCATTAAACATCTACCTGACATGCTTTGGGTGGTATACATCCTATATTGCCTTTATATTGATTCCTACTATTACATGTTATATTTATTTTAGCACTATACTCTTGTATGAGAGTGATGGCTTAGTGTTAGGTCATACAGACTACTGTTACAGAGGTCCTGGGTTCGAGACTGACAGTGGGAATTTATTTTTCTTTCGAAATGAGTACAGGACCTGTCAATCAAAAGTGCCAAAGGCACTTTTAAGCACTTAAAACCAGGTCTGCGCTCGTTTGCGCGGAGCTCACGCATGCACACTGGCAGTGAGCTCCACGCACACAAGCGCATACCCGCGCTATTTTCTTTGAAAGAAAAGAAAAAGAGGTGACAGGAAAGTGGTGAAAAAGGGGTCACAAAGAGGGTAAAACAGTAGGGAAACAAGCTTGGAATTTGCAGGAAGGATGTAGGTGAGGCCCATAGCTGCCCATGTCTTTCTCAGCAACAGCTGTGCATTTGTATGCAATTTGGTGTGACATTTGGAACCTTCCACCCCTGAGAGAGGTGTCCGGACAACATTAATACCTGTTGTACAGCCAATTGTAATTAACAGTTTCAATGTCCAGCGGACATGTGTGCAACATGGGCAGCTATGTATGGGGCGTAATTTTTTTGTGGGTACATAGTGCCCATTTTTTTTTTTATCAGGTGAGAGTGGTATGTCAGGTGAGGTAGTCGGTATAGCTGGGGAGGTAGGTTGGGTAGGTTAACAGACAAGACAGACAAGACGCATACAGGGGCGGTGTATGACACATGTGGCGGGGTTACACAATTGACGGGGACGGAGGTTGGGATATTCAGGGCACATGAGCCCACAGATGGCAACAGTGGAACTGATATCCCCACCCATATGCAGTTGCCACTGTTCCTTCACAGCCCAGGATGAGGCTGTGCTGGGGGCTGTGCAGGTGGGACAATGGGCATACCCGTAAGCTGTGCCACCCAGGCCTCAAGCTGGAGTAGGGGCCCAAGAACAGAGTCTTGGATCTCCCTTCGCACCACAGACCGGACACCTTGGAGGGTGAGTGGACGAGCTCCTCCGGCCACGCTTGCAGAGGGGGGACGGGCCCCATCCCCTGCAGCGCTTCCACCCGAAGGTGGCACAGGGCCACCGGAGGAGGGTCCAGCCTGGGCACTAGTGCCAGGTGCAGTCGCCAGCTGAGGTGGGAGAGGTGGGTCCGCTGGGACCTGCCTTCCCAAGCGTTCTAGGTTTGTGAGTATGTTATGTTAGTTTGGGTTAATGGCATATTATTCCATTCAAATTAGTTGTAACAGCATGCATTGGTATTCCCATTAAACAAACACCCAGATATTAACACCATTGAACAATGGGCATATCAATATCACATGCATTATTTGAACAGAAATACACAATCAAACAACATGCAGGGTTGATTAATGGCAACAGGCCATGAGGTTTGCAGGTATGAACAGGGCACATGCAACAACAGACATGCATATATTTTTGAAGCAGGACAAACGTCCATGGTTAATGAAATGTTCACATACCAATATTTAGTGAGTGTTTTAATTTGCAATGATAGGGTGGGGTGGAGAAAGAAAATGATGACACATTCATAAATTATACATTGATATACATTTGTAATAGAAACACAATTAACTTGTGGGTGATAGTTTCAAAATGATTTTTAATTGACTGTCATGCTAGACCTGTTACAGATACATCACTATCCTAGTTATTTTGAATTTGATCAGATACATCATCCTGCTACACTTTGATGACAGAGCAGGGGACAACTATGGATGTTTAGTATGTCAGACAATCATTCATCATTCATTCTATCTGCAAATTGTTGACTGTCATCACCATATACAGATTTTGGCCTGAACATTCAAGATTCAGACACACTGAAATCAGTTTGGTATGTTAAGTTTTAATTCCCACATGTATTTAGTTCTGTAGAACCACACTGAAGCCTATATATTCAGGAGTTATTACTACTTTATTCATTGATACATGACCCTTTCTGTCACTCTCACACATCCTGCAAGTTCACAGTTCAGGTTGGTACTTCTAGGCTTTGTTCACATATTAGACCTGTGGTGATTCCAACACTTTCCAGCAGCCTCACTTCTGTCATGATTCAGCATTTCAACAGGGGATATATCTCACATGTGATTACCTCAGATTCTGAAGCTGTACTCTTGAGACTACTGCAGGTTATACTACATTTAATTAATGGTGGGACATCTGTATTACAGCACTATTTATTTCTATCAATTATATTTCCAGTTACACTTGCATACTGATGAACTTGTTGCAGCCATACCTGCAGACTTTCACTTGTTGCTTGCACATTATATTACTTTTAATCAATACACTGCAGTGTTCTGCTACATGCTACACTATAATATTTATTTACAAGTACTAGGTGGGGTTACTAACCTGCATGGTGGCGCAGCCGCGCCAGCCTGTGGTCATATGCCCGTCGATTCATAGAGCGGACACCTGCAGCTGTAATACAAAACGAGTAATATTGGACTACACATCTCCATGGTATCAGCTAGTTGAATTCCTTACATACATAAGTAAAATGTAACTTACTCAGTAGTGGGGCGTTGGGCATATCCTGGGCCTCCTGGATCCATTGGGTCAACTGGTCTTGTTTATGTCGCTTCAGGTCCGCATGGTAGTGACAGACCTGCTCACCAGTACGTGGAATCCCAGTAGCACTAGTGAGATCATGAGCCAACTGGTCCCATGCCTCTGCCCTGTACGCTCCCCATGAGACCTGGCCCTGCAAGAGTTGGGCCTCATGATGGTGAACTAGGAGCCAGACCATGTATCTGGACTCCTCAACGCCCCACCTCTGTGCTCGAAAGCAACGTCCCTCACCTACTCCACTCATTCTGCCTGCAGGTGTATTCTACAATCGTTTATGCTGTGTATTCCCGCCTATGGGGCTTATATATGCAGATTTTCCCGCACATTGCTCTGATTGGCCGTTTTGGAATTGTATCTACTTCACAGAAACTGCTTTCTCATGCTCCCTTTTGGATGACATCCTATATATATATGCTATTTCTGCATTTTGAAGTACTGCTGTCATGGCTTAGTGGTTTAGTACCTTGACTCTAGTGCATGGTATCCTGGGTACGAATCTGACCATTGATTTTTAATTTTTATGACAGTCTAGTAATGAGTTCAGGACCTGTCAATCAAACATGCCAAAGGCACTTTTAAGCACTTAAAACTAGGTCTGCGCTCGTTTGTGCGGAGCTAACGCATGCACACCGGCGGTTAGCTTGTGGGCGCAGCGCGCACCTCCGCGCAAATGGTGTGCGCTGGGTTAAACCTTAATTGGCTAGTAACACGCATGTTAAGCTAAGCACAGCTAGTTGCACACAGTTTGAGCCTGTTAAACCAGACCTTAGCTACGGGCAAGCAATTTGCAGCCTGTGAAACACTACTCAGCTACGGGCACTCTGTCTCACTGCAGTTTAGCTATCAGTACATTTCTAAATATTTTTATTATTGTATTACTTGGACATATATGCTCCATTTCATTCCATTTTACAAAAGGAAATACTTTTACATTTGCACAATACTGTCAGGGGCCTTTTTACTGCTTATTTACAAAAAAAAAATAAAGGTTGTTGTGTGGGCTTGAACCTTGCCTGCCCTTAAGCCGACAACTATACCACTATGCTATTACTTCTTGGCTTACTTTGCATATAGGTTCATAGGTTCATAGGTTTATATTAGTTCTTATATCCTTTCCCACTGATTGCTAACTGCAGTTGCGCTAGTAGCACACCCGCGCACACGAGCGCACGCAGTAGCAAACATTTACGGGGTTTTAAAAAAAATAAAACAGTTTTCATTTTCATTTTATAACATCTGTTCACTTTTTACATTGCTGGTCTGTGGGGGCATGTGTTGTGTAGTGTGTTTATTCACATTTCCATGGCCTCTCTCATAGCTGTTTACTTTCTGCCATTACAGACTTCCGGGGGCGTGTCCGCTTGCAGGGCTTGGCCTACAGACACGCCCCTTGCTGTCTTACATGGACCGTGTAAGAGTTACAGTGTGATTCAGCATGCCTCATGCACCTCATGCATATGCATGACATGCTGACATCACACCGTTTAACAGCAGCCTCCGTGTAAGAGTTATAACTCTTACACGGAGGCTTCCTGAATCCTGCCCCATATCACCCTTACTTTAATACTTTCCAGTAGGTGAGAGACATATACTCAGAATTCTAAAAAGTTAGAGAATCAGAGTTTCATTCCTGTAATAAGGTTATCATTTATAGTTGATGTTTGAGTGGAGTTAGTCAGGGTTTGTACAGGGACAAAGCCAATGCATTTTTAGGTGTTTCTTAAGAGATATTTTGAATTGGGTTAAGGAGAGAACTGTAGCAAGTTCTGCAGGAAGTAAGTTCCAGATTTTACCGGCAGAGTTGGAGAATAATGATTCACCAGCTGAATTGTTGGGTTTAACAGTTTTGTTGTTGATCCACAGCTCATAAAAACTTTTTAAAGACTTGTATTCACTCTGAAAGTGCCCATACATAGACACCATGTTGTGGATTTTATACAGTTTGAAATGGGAGAAATATATCAGTTGGAAAAAGGAGAGAAAAGTTAAGGAAAACACAAGAAGAACATTTTAAGAAGACTGTGCTGGAGGAGAAGGAATAAAGTGGGTAATATTTTTTGGTGGAGCACCATTTTTGCAAATATTTCTTTAGAAGAGAAGTTGAGGAAAGAAGAAGATCAGAGTGTGTAGGAGAGAGGGTTAGAGAAGAGTTACGGAATTGTTTCACACAAAACATAAAGGGCGGACAAGAGAGACAGGAAGACATTGGTGGGATGACAGTAAGAGAGGAAGATAAGAAGTGCAGAAGCCGGACAGATATAAAGGGGATATTGAGGAAGGTTTTGGAATTGGCATCATCCTAGTCTGAAGAGACTCAAAACATTCCTCTGTTCTGCTGGACTTGGGTAGGGTGACCCCATGGTGAGGGGCCAAAGTCTCTAGTGGTAGATCATCAGAGCCACCCAGGGCAGCAAGTTTTGCACTAGCTACAAGAGGGATTCATATGGGCCACATCACCTCTCCACTGCCCACGCTACAACAACCTCAACCAGGTCCTGATCTCCACAGTAATGGTCTGCCAGGCTGTCACTTAATAGGCTGTCAATAGAGATGGGGCCACTGCTCTTACCCTGTGAAATGGTCCACTGGCAGGCAGGAAAAGCGAGTGAATGTTCCTGTGCCAGGGAGACTTGCAGTCAAGCTGCCACATGCACTTGTCGACCTCCATCAAATAGACAGAAAAGGGAAGAAAGAAAAAGGAGAGACAGAGAGAGAGAGCTGGAGACAACAAAATAACTCCTACATGTTAAATGGCAAATGTCTTTATCTGAATAAGACAAAGAATCAGAGCAGTAACATTTTTATTCAGGAATGTTAACCCGTCACTAACAAAATATATCTTGTAAATAGTAACATTGTGAATAAATTGTGGGAAGTAGTGGTACAAGTTCAGGTCGGTTTTCAGTTCAAAATTATTCATCTTAGCAGTACTACATTTACATCACCATAACTGTATTCATTTTTTCATGAAGTTTCATAAACCTTCTGAAGTTAAGTAGTGTAAACAGTAAATTGCGAGAAGTACTGGTTCAGGTGCAGGTCTGTTCACTTCAAAATTGTTTCCTGTTGTAATACTGCATATCGTTTCACATGACTGAATATGTATATGAACTTCAGTAACAAAATTCCACAAACCTCACTGAATTTGCATTTACTGACCTTTTAATAGAGCTGTAGTATGACAGGTTGACATTTATGTTTACGCAATTATTTTATTTCTATTCATATGTATGTTTTATTTCTTTCCTGATTTAAACTATACTTGTGGGGTCATGAGACCAGCAGCTCCACCCTCTGCTGACACCACTCCCAAGTATACTTGATCTCATCAGCTGCTATGGAAATATAACATAGTAAGAGAAACAAGACCCGGTTACTGAACCTGAACGTCTGTGCAATGCTCTTTAAAGGACTGCAATATTTTACAGGTTTACCCATATAGCTTTGCTTATGCAACCCCCTCCCCCTCCCTTCATCCTGCAGTTTCTCCTGTTCTGCATAAATTGTTCAGTAACAAATATACAAATAACTTTGTCAATCTAAGCAATATTCTACAAAATAGATCATAAGGAACTCATTATATTTAAATTCTGGTTGTAAGGTAGGGAAGGAAACCATTTTCCAAAAATAAAAGTTATGTATGCCTAAGATAAAAGTCTGTTTAGTTGTGTAAGTAAACTTACCATAACAACAGACACTATATTAGATCACTATTGCAGTAGCCAGAGCTAGTTGGGTTATGTCCTGCCTAGGATATGACCATCTCAGCCAGAGGCCTTTCCATGCACTCTGTCAGGGGCTTAAGCAGAGTGCCATATAAGAAGCAGTTAGAGCACCAAAACCTTCAGAGCTTTCTTACCTCAAGAAGGAAGGGAACAGCCCTGAAAGAAAAATCCTTAAAAAATAAAATGAGTAACTATTTGCACATATATACTGCAAGGAAGACTCAGCCAGGCTAGAGTCTTCACTGTGTAATAGTTTAAACCTCCTGTGGTGGAGGACAGTGGAAAATATGCAAATTAACTGTTAAGGACATACCAGTGTTTCATTTACATGGCTCCTGAATACTCATGACACTTTATTTTTCACTTTTTAAGTCTTCTTGCGTACATTCAGACCAATAAAGCCAACCCCCAGTAGCTGTAGACATACAGTGTTTTGGTCTTTTTATGACCTTGTGACTAACTTATTCATCTATGTATTGTTGAAAAGTTTGCTGCTATGGCAACTTTAGTAGATGGTCAGTTTAAGAAAGAGCTGTGTTTTGAATGTGTTGCTATCCCTGTAAGCAACTTTTATGTGTACAGTCTAAGCTGTAGAGAATTACTCTTATTTATATTCACTTTTCTCATATTTGTATTTTGAATTGCTAATACAAATGTGATATTGCAATGATGTTCTCAGAAAATATATGTCATTGATCAGGCCTTAAAATATTCCACTTTTGCATTAATGGAAATGACCAGTACACAGCTGGATAACTTCCTCCCCTATGAGATGTGTAGTGCCTCTATATGTAGCATTCGTTGAATTTGAGAAAAGATCTGGAAATTCTCAATACATTATCAATACAATTTGATATGTCTTACAGAAAGGTGCTTCAATGGCCCTAGGTAGTGAAATATATAAGTAATATGTTTTCCCTGGGAAAAAATGCGCTGTTCCGAGAAACACACACACAACACAAGCACACCAAAAAAACAGCAATCAACACACATACACTTAAAATCCTACATCTACCCTACACTAAACTGTACATACACTACTATCTATCCACTTACCTTAACCCAAACCCTAACCCTAAGGTCCGTCACTATCGCATGCTAACCTGACCCACGCCCTAACACTAACTTACCTACCCCGCCCTAACCCTAATGACTGTCACTATCGAACAATCACCTCACCCGTGCCCTAACCCTAACTCACCTAACCCATGCCCTAACCCTAACGTCCGCACAATTGCACACTTACCTGAACCTGACCCGTAACTTTCCACCACAGTGCTGAAAATAGTGAAGCCACAGAAACGGCCAACCAAATTCTTTCCCTAAGAAAAAATTCGGTGTTCTGCAGCTTTGCTATTTTCAGCGTTTGGTGTTTTAGGGTCAATAGAACATTCAAAGTTTTAAAACTTTGATGTTCTAATATAGACCTGTATATTGATTCTAGTATGCTCCTTTCAAAAATTACAGTGGCTATAGGCTGTGCTCATTCCATGCATTCTGCTTATCTCAATCTAGCAATGGGGTTTGATACTATAGTGCATATTTGTATAAAACAAATCTAATGCAGATACATATGTTCTCTGCTGGATTGCAAATTGGTTGTCCAACATGTCTCAAGTTGTCAGAGTTGTTGGTACCTTCTATGACTGTAAAATTATTATGAGTGGAATGCCACAGTAATTAGTGGTATGTAATCTCCTATTTGGTAATTATTTTGCAGACATCCAATGTTGCAGAAGTGTGGCTGATAACGTTTGCTGATAGCAGCAACCTGGGCATTGATATGTGCTCCTCCACTGATGCTAAATTGCTACACCATGGATACAATATGCATATACCTGTTGTACTGAAAACAGTATCTAGCAAAATATTATAATTTGAAACACAGTAGCAATCAGGAAAAAAGCTGCTCCTACCTCGTGTTATAAACAATGCTCTTCTTCAGATGACAGCATCATAACAGACCTGAGTACTTACATGAGTAACTCTGTCTCTCATTTGATTGTGTAAAACACAAATGATATAAACAAAGTGCAACCAACCATGGAATCCAAATGGATTTCAAGTTTAATTTTTTAGTTATCATTTGTGTTTTACACATTTAATTGGTTCTCATTTGATTGTGTTTTCTACATAATCAGGAAACATTTTTATCTGTTCCATTTAATGTCAAGAAACTATCTTCAACATCCAAAAAGGTTATCATATCACTGCAGTCTTCCCTTATCAGACTCATCATTTGCTGTGTACATATCCAAGAATATTGCTCAGCTGGTAAGACTGTAAAGATTTCAAACCAAAAAAATTAAAGGCCTTAAGTCCTTCGACTATCCTGAGAAAAGACAGAGTTTCCTTATAGTCAGTAGCCACATGGCTGCTCCAAGGTGACTTGCGTCTCACTTTTTGAGCCATAAAACACCAGATTCTATTTCTTGTAAAAACAATGGTTCTGTAGATTTCAGCACTAGCGACCTAAATCTATACCAACACATGAACAAGACTCCTTGGAGGGATAGATTTTTAACTTAACTTATTCCCAAACAATGGAATAAGGTGCCACTGTAGTACAAATAACATTCCAATTCTGCTACTTTTAAGACTAATCTTCATGATGTGATGGGTAGTCACAAGTTTACACCAGGTTTGTCATGTACCACCCTGCCCAGTTTTAGGAGATGAGTACTATTAAGGACTTAAAAACGAGTGCCAAAAACGTTTATGTGTATCCACTTAAAGATACATATGGCTAGGCATCTTATGGTCCCTGGAATCATTTTCCTAGTATTGTTGCTATGTTCATAGTCAATTCTTTGTACCATATAAGGTTATGCTTTCTTGCTTGCTGTTAGAAGCTTGTAATGTAATAGGAAGCACATGTGATAAAAGATTCTGTTACATTTACTGTAACTGCATACCCCATTTACAGTAACCTGTGAGCAACATTGTTAAAATAATGTTATAAAAAAGTGCCACATTTGCTATAAACCTTCACTACTGGTCACATCACACTCTGGCACTCAGGGAACTTAGTCTGTTAAAACTAAACCACTACCTATCTTTTTCAAAACTTGCTCCTTTACACAAAATCTTGCAAAAGCCAGACAATTTAACCATAAAAACATAATTCATTCATAGGTTCATATGTGTATACTAAGCTAATGACCACTTTTTAAGGCTAGCCATTCATCCCAAATCTCTGGCAAGTTATGGTACCCTTAATAAGTGTAAGCAAGGGTCTGGGAGATGGAAAATCTACAGTTAAGCAGCTGGGAAATGAACCATTTACAAGCTGCCTGTGTCCATTAGAGACATAGGTGCAAAATCTGGGAATGATTTCCTGTTCCCCATTCAGTTGCCCAAGTTACACTCAAACTGGGTTAGGGAGGAACTCTGCTTCATATGGATGGAGAGTCTGTTTTAGAGAAAGGGTAGTCTTTGGGATACATACCTGTCTGTCCATCAATTTCTATTTAAATCACAGGCAAGGTTTAATACTTTAGAACAAGTAATTCTGATGTGGTTTGTTTTAGAGATATGCAGGATGGCCATCAGGGTGGAGTCCAACAATGCCTTGTATGCCAGGTATAGATCTCCCCTCAACAGCCTGTAGTAGACAGAACACAGGGATAGGGCTTTAGGTAACATGTCCTATACAGACCAACTCAATACTGCAATCTGCATAGGACATGTTACTTATGCCCTGTATTCTTTTAGTGGAAACCTATGTTGATGTTCCAATTGTTAGATGTGCATGGTTAGGTACATACTAAAGGGGGGATTGTACTCAATGATATGTCTGATGAATGCAGAATACAGTGGAATAATGATCTTCTTGGACCTGGATGCCATACCTTTGTTTATAAGTTGCACAACATAGAATGATTTCCTCACTACTGCAGACACACGATGGTCAAAGGCTAGATTATTGTCTATGTTTATCCCCAAGTCCCTTACTCCTGGGTCAACTCTTGGTGAACTGTTGTCAATATGATCATTACCAGGGGTGGATAACTTTGCAAAGGATACTATTATGCATCTCCTGGTATCTAGTTTCAGTCCATGGCTCAGCCAAGTTCTTTGCCTTTGTCAGCCTTTCCTGGAGAACATAGACTCCTCATAATTTTCAATTATCTGCAAATTTGTTCAGCCAGAAGCCCTTGACTTTCGCCCTAACTTCAGAAAAGTAGATGCCAAAAGGAGCAGTCCCAGGACCAATCCCTGAGGGACTCAGCTTGTGACTGGCTTCTTTACAGAGGTAGACTACTTAGTTCTAACTTCGTTTGTCCTGTCTGTCAGCCAGCTGGATATCCACTGGGTGACATAAGGGTTTATAGGTTCATAGGAGTTTACTAAGCTAACAAGCACAAGGGCCGTTTTAAGCCAAGCCATGCATCCCAAATCTCTGACAAGTTCTGATACCCTTGACAAAATATAAGCATGGACTTGGGAGATGAACCATTTACATGTTACCTCTGTCCATTAGAGACATAGTTGCCAAACCAGGGATGAATTTCCGGTTTCCCATACAATTGTCCAAGTTGCACTTGAATTGGGTTAAGGAGGAACTCTGCTTCACATGGATAGGGAGCTTGTTCCTTAGATGGGGTAGTCTCTGGGAGACATGCCTATCTCTCCAGCATGTCCGATTTATATCACAGGGAAGGCTTAAGACTGTAGAACAGGTAATTCTGGTGCTGTTTGTTATGTGGATATCCAGGAGGTCCATCAGTGTGGCATCTGACAATGCACTGTACGCCAGGCATAGATCCATAAATCTAACCTCTTGAGTGTGTAAACAATGAGTAAGTGGTGTACTGTGTCAAATGCCTTGGTCAGGGTAGAGTAATCCCATTTTGCCCTCATACATTGCTTTGGCGACCTTTTCAAGAAGTCCACTAGGCTGAGTCAGCATGACCTGCCATTGTCAAAATCAAACTGAATTGGGTCCAGGGTCTGGAGGTTTCCTATGTCATTATTGATCGTTTCCATTGTTTTGTATATGAGACTAGTGAGACATATGGGTCTGTAGTTTCCAGGGTCTGTAGATGGCCCATCTTTGTGCAGAGGAATAATGTTTGCTGTTTTCCATTCATGATACATGAATCCTGTTCAGCGGCTACAGTTAAATAGTGTTTGCAAAGGACCTGATAGGTCATGTTTCATTCTATTCAGAAAGCAGCCAGAGATATTGCCAGGGCCTATCAATGCAGTGTTCTTGGCCTTAGAGAGAGCACTGAGGACCTGTTCCCTAGTGATAGTAGCAGGAGATATATCTGATGGTATTTCATAAGGTGAGGATGAGTGGAAGAGAGGGGTAAAGTTACAGCTGAATTTGTCTGCCAGTAGGCTTTCTATAACCTCTGGCTTAGGTGATTCCATTAACAATGAGCTCTTCACACAACTGTGTATTGCCTTTGGGGTTGTGGACCTAACTAAAGAATGTCTTGTGGTTTTCCATAGCCTAAGAGGCCAAAGTTACCTCAAATTTGGTTTTGGTAGACTTTATTTGTCCTTTGAGTTGCTTGTTTAGCTTGATGAGAGTGTGTTTATCCTGCTGGGTGCTACACATCCAACTTTTTGCCATGATTTTCTTCCTTTTGTTATACTCTAGCCGTCTGAAACACAACCGAGTTCAAAAGTCAAATCTCTGCTCACCATAAATAAATCTTACAGTTCAGCAACTTACTCAAATCAAACAGAATTTCAAACACATGGAACTCTATCCCGTAGCAGTAGCAACAGACTAAAATGGAAATTCCTTCAAAAAAAATTAAAATGTCAAAGAACAATGGATCTGCTTCTACATCTTACCAGGCTGACCGCAATTTGGCTTCCAGATAACAACAAAGTGTTAAGGGTTCATCAGATGAGGAACTGAAAGCACAACTACAAGTGGTCAAAACTTTCTCAGATAATATAAGAACGTCATTCAGTCTTGTAAATGTGCAAAAGCAACCTTTAAAGCAGGAAATCTGCAGCACCAGGAAAATATCAGTCTGGGGGAGGAATGTGATATAAAAGAACATGAGCAAGAGGAAATGTATAAACATTTGAGAATTGAATGTTCAGCAATAAAACATGAACAAATGTGAATAAAACTTAGCGAGGAATATTTTAGAATACTAAAATTAATATTGAAAACAGCTCTGACATCTAGGAACAAAGTCCAAGATATAAACCAATTTGCTCTTCCTGTCCTAACCTAGTTTTGGAGTGATTGACTGCCCCCCCCCCCCCCACCAAAAAAAAAGGTATTGCATCAGTTGGACAGGAAAACAAGAAAAATGCTTCATGCTTATCAAATTATTTATAAAAATCAGTTTATACCAAGATGAGATATTCACCATTCTGAAAAAGGTATGGGCCTCCTTGAAACTGATTACATATATAGATCTGCAATTGTAGGACTGCATACATATCTGCTGACCTCACAAGATCCAAACATAACAAATGTTTTAAAACATGAGAATAAATCGAAGATAACCTCCCTGCTCAGTTTAGCAGAAGCATATCGATGCCAAGCAGGAATGGAAATCAAACAGAAGTAGACAAAAATCAGTCAGCAACTGAATGTGCCAAAAAAAGAAAGAAACAATATAAGGTGAAGGATCAAACAAGAAGGCAAGAAATGTAGAAAATGCATAAATATAGCTGCAAGTATAGAAAACACTAGGAACAACCTCATTTCAATCAGGACTAAATGCAGAAATGGTTAAGGAGAGGTGAATTTAAACCAAAAGACAAAAGGTTAATATTGGTAACCCAGGATAGTGACTATGTATATGTTGGTTTACAAAGTCTATTGAACAATTGGGAAAAACAAACAAATGCTGGTATTGTAAAAAAGAATTGGAACCAGTTACACATCTTGTTGCTGGGTGTGATACACTAATGGCAGAAGGACTGTATTCTGAAAGGCATAATAATGTGACAAGACTGTTGCATTGAGGATTATGCAAACATTCTAAAACTGAAGTAGCTGAGAAGCATTGGAAACATGAGCCACAAACCATTATGGAAAATGATAGAGTTTATATCACATAGGGTCACCCATTACCTACAGTTCAAAAAGAAATGTGAGAAAGCCAGCTATAATAATTCATGAAAAGAAGTCAAAAGTAGCATTGATCATTGAAATTGCTACACCCAGTGACTATATTGTCTTACATACAGAGAGACACAAAGTCAGAAAATACCAGGATTTATAGGCAGAAACAAGGGCAATGTGGAAGAAGGATACCCAGACACCTCCAGTAGTAGTAGGAGCAATGGGTCTTATAAAAAAGAATTTACAATCCTACTTAGATATGTTACAGATACATATAATTTCATATGAATTGCAGAAGGAGTCAGCTCTAGGCACATTGCAGGTGCTATGAAGAGCACTTCTGGCTTACATCAAATACTTAAGCAATACTAATTTCATGAAATCTAATCATACTTTGACTTAGGAATGGGGTCCATTCCCATCATGGTATTAGAAACCCAAAAGGCTTGAGGAAATTAAAACAAGAAAGCGTAATACCAGTATATTTAATCTCGTCTCATCTCTAGAACAAATCTTGACTGTAATCATTTCCTTAGTTTTGATTTTTTATTACAATAATTTTTTCTTAGACTCACTCAGCTCTTTCTTACTATTACTATCTTCCTAATGTATGTTTATCTTCTCTTAGAAGTAATTTGTTCATGAAAATTGATTTTACTACACCAATTACATATATTAAAATTAATGTAGTCCTATAAAGTAAACTCATTGCTGCCCATAAATTGTTTCTGTGCATAAATATCTCTTTCTTATATTTTTGTGATGCATATATTAAATGAAGATTCTTGTAATGTATATAATGTCTGACTTATTTTTGCTTAATTCTTTTTAAGCATAATCTTATACTCTGTATAATCCTCTAATTTTTATTTAAACCTTTGTGACAATTTTAGTGATTGTACATGTGATGACCCCACTTAAACCCAGGTAGTAGCTAAGGAACCTCAGTCCTCACCACTGTTTCTGGAAAGGGAGCATCACTGAAAGCAGGGTTAGACCTCACAATTTTTCCTAAGAGTACACAGGGAACAGGTTGCAAACCTGGGACTGGACTATATGCTTCACTTCAGGTCCCCAAATTAGTCTTCACACTAACCACTGCAGAACACTGTGTCCCAGTTCTAAGTATTTGAGACACTCACTCCTAAATATTTGGCATTCACACATACAAACACTCTTGGGAAAGACTGGCACAGATTTACCTGCTAAGTCCTGTTTCCCACATTACACAGTCATGACTGCCACCAGTCAAAACACCACAATACACTTCAAAAGGGGTGTTCAATTATATTGGATAAAATAAATATTAGTACAAAAGGTAGCATGTAATCCAAGCAGTAAGCTGTTCTGCCATGGCCCTGGTGTTATAACAACAGGGATAAACACTTTTGAGTTGTTAAAAGTGCTTTCTAAATGACCAGCTACAATAAAATGTAGTAAAATATTTCATAGGTTCATAGGTTGGTACTAGGCTATCATCCCTAGGACCTATACAAGCCTAGCCATAACACTTCCCTGGCTATTTCTTCCCACATTATTTACTTTCCTGGACCCCTGTCTAGCAGGGCGACTGACGTGATCCCTGGGGTGAATTTCCTTTCTCCCATCCAATCGTCAAGGTTCCTCTTGAGGATGTCCAAAGAGGCACTCTGCTTGACATGTATGGGCAGTCTATTCCAGAGTCTGGGGAGTCTCTGGGTCAGGAACCTATACCTCCAGCATGTTTTGTTTATTGTGATGACAAGGTTTAGATCCCTGGAGCGTGTAGCTCTGAGGGATTGGGATTTCTTTAAGTGTAGCATGTCCAACAGCTCTGGGTTTGACATGGCCTTGTATGTTAAGCATAGATCGCCTCTGAGTAGACGATATGCGACAGAGTATAGCTGGAGTTTTTTAAGGTGGTCAGCGTAGGGCATCTGCTTTAGGCCTGTGATTCTTTTAGTGAGGTATTTCTGAGGCCTTTCCAGTTGTTGCAGATGTCTTGAGAGGTACATACCAAATGGGGCGTTGTATTCTATAATGGGTCTAATGAGGGATGAGTACAGTGGGACAATGACCTCCTTTTTCTGGATGAAAAGCCCTTCGTGATGAGGTGTGCCACATAGAAGGATTTCCTGACTGTTGTGGCGATGTGGTTATCGAAGGTGAGACCACTGTCCACCTGTGTCCCTAAGTCTCTTATCACACTTTCTGTGTTTAGTGTACTGCCACCTATATGGTAATTCATGGATACATGTTTTTTTCCCAAAGGGGATAACAATACATTTCTTGGCATTGAGCTTGAGCCCATGGCTCTGGCACCAAGCATCTGTTTCTGTAAGGCCCTTTTGTAGAGTATCCACATCATTTGGGGATTCAATAATGGCTCCCAGTTTGCAGTCATCTGCAAACTTTGTTAGCCAGAGTCCCTTAGTGTTGACCTGTACTTCAGAGAAGTAGATGCCAAACAAGAGCTGCCCCAGGACTGAACCCTGAGGTACTCCACTTGTCACTTGTCTGGAGCTGGATTTGGAGTCGGCTACTTTTACAGTGTGGGTTCTATCAGTAAGCCATTTAGCAACCCATTGGGTGACATAGGGATTAATGCCCGACTTAGTAAGTTTATCTATGATTCCAGAGTGGGGGATGGTGTCAAAGGCCTTGGCAAGGTCTAGATAGGCTGTGTGGACCACCTTACCCTTGTCCATGGCTCTGGAGACTGATTCAAAGAAGTCAATCAGGTTCAGGAGACATGATCGGCCCTTCACAAACCCAAACTGGGTGGGGTCCAGTGTTTGAAGGTTGCCAATGTCTTTGTTTATAAGTTCCATGATAATACGCTCCATGGCCTTGCAGATAAGGCTTGTCAGACTGATGGGACGGTAGTTTCCGGGATCCAAGGTGGATCCCCCTTGTGGATTGGGATAACTGTAGCTCTGCGCCACTCAGTGGGCACAAAACCTGAGGTGAGGCTATGATTAAACATGACACTTAGGTGAGGTGCCAGTTCATATTGTAGTTCATGTAGTACACAGCCGGGATGTCATCTGGTCCCATGGATGCTGTATTCTTGGCTTTAGAGAGTGCATTTTGTACCTGTGTGGCCGTTATTACTGGAATTTGGCAATCTTCCGGTATTGAGATGGGCCATTTAGGGGGTGAGAGGGGGTGAAGTTGGCACTGAATCGATCTGCCAGGATATTGGCAATATCCTTTGGATCAGTATATTTAATGCCATTCTGTTTTAGCTCAGAGCAGATCTGAGCATTGCCATTTAGATTCTTGACATAGTTATAGAATGCTTTGTGGTTGTCTTTGGAATCTTTGGCAATTTTATTTTCGTAACTAGCTTTGGAGGATTTTATGAGGCATCTCAGTTTCTTACTGAGGCTAGTAAGGGAGTTTTTTGCATCCTAGGATTTTCCCCTTTTCTGCAAAAGTGTCTTCCTTTTGTTGTAAAGTTTTTTTATGGCAGGGGACTACCAGATTGGCTTCCTTTTTTTGGATGAGAGCATTTTGGTTCTATTTGGGATGGCACGATTCATGCATGAGTGGATGTGCTCGTACAGTGCCTTAGTGTAGGATTCAGCAGTTGAACTTTCAGTTCCCATCTGCATGGGTGTTATGAAGTTTGTCACTTCTGACTTGAGTAGCATGAAGTTGGCTTTGGAGAAGTCTTTTATGGTGGTTTCTTTACTGGGGGGTGGGGGTGGGATGTGGATGTTAAGGGTGATTAGCTTATGGTCAGACCTGACTAACGAGGGGTGACCATAGGTATGGAGCATTGATTTCCCATGTTGGTAATGACCAGGTCTAGGATATTGGAGCCCTGGTGGGACTATGGATTAGTTGATCCAGGGCATTGGAATTTATGAATTCCATGAACCGTTAAGCAAAGGTGTTGGGACATGAGTAGTTTTCCCAGTTAATGGCAGGGTAGTTAAAATCACCCAGTATTAGGGTGTTTGGTTCTATCTTAATATTTTCCAGTATGTTTAGAAAGGTGTAGTGAGAATCTTGGGGTATGGTGGGGATCTGTAGCAAGCTACAATTTGGATTGCAGTCTTACCTAGTGTTAGTTGCACTTGGAGAATTTCAGACACATTGTGTTGGCCAACTAGCCTGGTGGTGTGAATATCCTTGGTGAATATTGACACTCCTCCACCTTTAGTGTTTCGGTCCTGGTTTGGTGGCCGAAAAGTGTGGTAAGAGTTGTAGCCTGGTATTGCAGGGGTGCTCTCTGGAGCCTTGAACCAGGTCTCAGTTACTGCACAGATATCGATGTTCTCCATTTTTAGGAGTGCCTCGAGAGAGTGCATTTTGAGGTTTAGACTTCTAGCATTGAGTAGCATTACCTTCAGATTTTGCATGCTTGTACCTGTTACGGTGGTGGTTTTGTCCTTTGAAGTTTGCCTAAAAAAGGCACTATAGGGATGGCAAGAGCCTTAGCCAGTAACCTGAATCCCAGGGGCGACAGGTGCAGACCATCTCTAGCAAAACATCATGGTCTGTCAATCATGTCGTCCCAGGCAGACAGATACTGGATCCCCTTTGAATGACACCATAAGCTCAGCCAATTGTTGAAGTCAATCATTTTATCCTTATATTGTGGTATCATTCTGGGCGAAGGCAGGATGCTACTCAGGGCTAGGGTCATACCTGCCTGGGCCACATGATCCGAGAGCTCTTCCATGTCTCTTTTCATATAGTCCAGGGAGGTACGTCTCAAGTCATTCACTCCAACATGGACAATGACAGAGTCATATTTGTACTTGTTGTGGAGTGACTTGAGTGCATGCGTTATGTGGCGGATCCTGGCACCCGACAGGCAGCTGACTGTAATTTTCTCCTTATTCAACCTGGTGAGAGGGACATCAGTGTGCCGGACTATAGAGTCACCTATGACTAAAGTGTTAGGTACATTGTCTTGCCTTAGGGGCTGTTGCTGGGTGGCACACTGGTGTTGTGAACTATGTGACACATTGGTTATGATTGGTGTTTGTTTGCGTTTCAGCTTCAGAGGTCTTTGTTGCTTGGGCAGGTTACAGTTAAGGGCCTCTGCATATGTGGATTTAGTGTTGTTATATGTGGGTGTTGGTGGTGCGGGTTTAGAAGGGCTATGTGTTGCTTGAGATGTAGTGTGGGTGTTAACCTTCTCCTCTTGACTGTTTAGCACAATCTTGGGTGGAGAGAGCTTTGCTTCCATTTTGGCTATGTAAGTGCATCTCTCACAGGTTGTAGTGTTGGGTGGTAGGACGAGAGGGTTGTCTGTGTACATGAGGCAATTGCTGCATTGCCCCAGTATGCCCAGATTCACCAGGTGGACAGGAGAAATAACCGGAAGCTGACCCTTGGACATGCTTGGTTTGGGGCTTTATATTTCTTTGTAAAGTATAGGAGCTGTTTCCTTAGCAAGGTACTTTGCAATTATAGGCTGTTTAGTGCCTACTATTAATTTCTCCTTGTTAACAAGGAGAGTTCAGTGTTTGTATGAGTTTAAGGCTTCCTAGTGCTTTCCAGCAGGTATTAGAGAAAGTGCTAGTCACAGGGATGCTTAAAGGTAAGATTGAAAAGAATGCACTCTGCAGTGTGCACTAGAGAAGTTAGATGTGAAAGTAGGTAACTTGAGTTTTACCTGTTTAAAAAGTTAAGGTTTAGTGGAGAGTTACTATTTTTAAAACAGCAAGATGGATTGAAAGGGGTGGTCACTTTTGTATTTTGGTACTATGAAATACTGTAGGATGGCCAATAAATTTAAATAATTGAAGGGGTGGGATTTCAAAAATGATGATTTTGTGATTACTCACATAAGCCAGTGAAAGTAGAGAGAAATGAGATATATGGTCAGATTAACATAGGAGGTGGGCAACTAGAAAGACAGTGGTATTTAACAAGACAACTTAAATGAGTGGGAGGACGGGAAAAAATTCTGCCTGACTCAGAACAGAGAGAGCTGTGGTCTCTTTTGAAGTTTTAATATGCTGTTAAAACAGAATGCAAGCAAAACACAAAGTAAAGAAAACAAACTACAGTATTCAAAATATAGAAAGGCAATACAGTAATACAAAAAATAACAGCAAACTAACCTTTCCTTCACAGCAAAGTGTAGCAGAGTCTGGATGAGCCTTTCTGGTAATAAATAAAATGATTTAAAACATATATACACCAAATAACTGATTCCAATAAACTACAGAGGTTCACACACATGTTGTTGTGTCTTTCGGTTAGGGGTCACCACAGCGGAACTCCGGTCTGCTAATGTTTGGTAGTGGATTTTTACGTGCTGAGTTACCAGCCCTGATGCACAGCCTTCAACAAAGACATGCCCATTCATGCATGCCTCCACACAGAAGACGCTCTAGCTGAGAATCGAACGGGCCAACGTCTTGCTATGAGGCTACAGTGCTACCGCAGCACCACTACCACACACATGAATTATGAAAATACCGCTGTAGGATAGGTTTCATACTGATTGAAGAAAAACTGTATGTAAACTGTAGATCACTAACTGTCTAAAGATTAACTGTCCCTGTATAATCTAATTAACCCAGGAAGGCAAGATGATACTCTTACTTCTGCACGGCAAAATAAGAATATATGTTCACTCTTCAGCCTGTTGTCTGGTCCTCAGCAACTGGAATAGCAACTCCTACTATTTCTGCTGAGCAGCTCTGGAAAACTGTGAGTTATAACTATTGATCTGGAAAACAACAGCTGACTACTACAACAACTACTGCAACAACTACAGAACTACTACTCTTTAAATAATTCAGGACATGCTTTTATAGCAGATTTTGTAAAAGTCACAGAAAGCTGTTATGAGAATTCTACTCTCTCATATCAGTCTTTAGAAAGTAAACAAAACAGCTGCTGTGGAGATTCTATTCCTTTCAGCTCTGGCACATGATGATATCACATCTAGGTCAGTTGACTGGCATGACCTATATTCAGAATTCTTTTTAAAAAACATCTACATTTGGTCAGCCAGAAGATTTGAACGTCTTACATAAATCAAAGTAATAATCAAAACAACTTAAACATATGCACAATTATAGCTAGCCTTGCTGGCATATATAACACAGGATAATTTACAATTATTTACAATTATTTACAAAATTTCAGCCAGTCATACTAGCACAGATAACAACATCCAATATCCTCATATTTCTCCCCCCTTTGAAGACTTAAGCTAGATTTTCAAGTGACCCTAGAAAACTGTCACTTGAGAAAAATGGGGCTGTCTGAAAATGTATCAACCCACACCCTGTCTTGAGAATCCCTCTGTATTGGCATTGCTGTAATCTGGACTGGCTTACACAGGGGGTCCTCCTAAAGCTTCTTTAAGTTTCTGGAATGCCTGCTGACAATCTGGGATCCACATTACTTGATATGGCTTGCTTTTCCTTGTTAGCTCGGTAAGGGGTACAGCTATTGTACTATAGCTGGGCTCAAATTTCCTATAGTACCCTCTTGACCCTAGGAAAGCTCTCACCTGCTTTTTGGTAACAGGGACAGGTCACACCTGAATAACTTCCACTTTGGCAGGTTCTGGCCTAATCTTACCACTCCCTTCTCCATGTCCTAAGTAGGATACTGCTGCCATACCCACCTGACACTTGGGTTTAATGGTCAACCATGACCTTTTAATCTACCAAAAACCTCCCTGACATGTTGAAGGTGTTCTTGTCAGGAATGACTGTAAATGGCAATATTGTCCAAATAAGCGAGAGCATAAACTCCTGCTCCTATTAAGATATGCTCTCCTCACCTCTGGAAGGTTGCTGGGATATTCTTCATCCCAAAGGGCATACTTGTAAACTCATATAATCCAAAAGTTGTTACAAAAGCTGATTTCTCTCTAGCAATGAGAGTAAAGGGCACCTGCCAGTATCCCTTGGTCAGATCAATAGTGGCTAGATACTTACCCCCACTCAGCTGTTCTAAAGCATCATTTGTTCTAGGCATGGGTTACACATCTGACTCTGTGTAACTGTTTAACTTTCTGTAGTCTACACAGAATATTACACTACCATCTTTCATTGGTACCAATATACTATGGAAGCCCAAAGACTACTGGACTCCTGGATTACCTGTAGCTCCAACAGCTCCTTTATCTCCTCCTTCAAAGTCTGTTTGACTCGCTGAGACACCCTATAAGGAACTTGTTTGATAGGCGTTTGGGTTCCCTTATCTAGTAACACTGCTCATATTTCTTTAACCTAAAAAGGGGATAGCCACAGAGATATTGCTACCTCTCCCACAGAACTGTCAGTCCAAGCCTCACTGAGAAGGTTGCTCACCAGATCCCCCTCAAACTCATCCTGCCATCCACTGTGAAAACTCAGCACCAGAGCCTCCCTATCATGATAAAGTTTCATCATGTTAACATGGTACAACTTATGTCCCTGCCTCCTGCCCACTAAGTTTACTGTGTAGTTAACATCTCCGACTTTCCTTACTACTTCAAAGGGTCCCTCCCGAGCTGCAGCTTATTGTGTATGACAGGAATGAGCATCATAACCTGTTACCCCACAGTATACTCACAGACTCGAGCATTCCTGTCATCCTAAACTTTTTTCTGCTGTTGGGCTACTGCTAGGTTCTTTTGGGCCAAATCCATGAGCTCCCTAAGCCTTGTCCTGAACTTTAGAACATATGCCACAACAGAGTCCTTGTGGAATTCATGCTCACCTTACTACTCATCACAAATCAAATCTAAAGTCCCTCTCACCCTATGCCCATACAGCAACTCAAAGGGTGAAAAGCCTGTAGATTTCTGAGATGCCTCTCTGTACACAATTAAAAAACGGGGAAAATATTTGTCCCACTTCCTTTTAAACTGGTCCACAAATGCCCATAGCATAGTCATTAATGTAGAGTTTAACCTCTCCACAAGACCATTAGTCTGAGGATGGTAGGGGGTGGTTTTTAGATACTTCACACCATACAGCTTCCACAAACAAGTCAGCAGGGTTGACATAAAGTTGGCACCTCAGTCAGTCAGTATCTCCCTCAGAAATCCTACCTTGATGAAAATTTCTAACAAAGCATTTGCCACTTTTTCTGCCTCAATGAGGACAGAGCCACCACCTCAGGGTATCTGATAGCATAATCCACCAGCACCAGGATATACTTCTTTCCTGCAGAACTTGGAGTACTCAAAGATCCTACAGTATCCATGGCTACCCTCTGAAATGGCTCTTCAATCACAGGCAAAGGCATTAACGGAGCCTTGACCTTGTCTTCTGCCTTGACTACCTTTTGGCACTGCTTGCAGGTCCTGCAGTACCCCTTTACATCCTTTGGAATCCCAGGCCAATAAAAGTTTTGCATAATGCATTTCTTACTATGCTTTATGCCCATATGGCCTGCAAAAGAAATGTTATGGACTATGGCTAGAACCACCAGATGGTAAGTTCTGGGTACTACAAACTGCTGTATTACCTCACCGTCTAGCCCTCACTCAGAGGTCGACTCTCTGTGCAGTAACCCTTTTTATTCCAGTATACAGAATCCCCTCTTCTTTGAGCATCAGGTGCCTCCTTAGCTACCTCTCTCAAGCCTCATAAAGTAGGGTCTGTAAGTTGATCCTGCCTCAACTCTACTTTTGTGACCCTGCCCAGCTCCCCTTCAACAGGAAACCCAGTATCTTCTGTAAGCAGTACCTCACTGTCAGCCTGAATACCACCATGCACCTCTGTCCTTGCAGTCACCACGTCCATGGGAACACCAGTTGCTACCTGTAGCTGTGGTTCACCTTCAGGCTCATTGCTACAAGTTAGCACCCTCCCTGAAGTAACCATATCACCAGCCCAATCTTTCAGGCCTAGGATCTGTCTGGATTTCTCTCAGGCTAAGAGACTTACATGCCTGTCTCCAAGCTTGACTGTGTGTCACTGCATGCACACAAGGTACTTGTTGTGTCTTTCGGCTTTTCCCAGTTAGGGGTCGCCACAGCGGAACTCCGGTCCGCTAATGATTGGCAGTAGATTTTTACGTGCCGAGTTGCCAGCCCTGACGGACAACCTTCAATGAAGGTACGCCCATTCATGCATGTCTCCACACAGACGACGCTCTAGCTGAGAATTGAACAGGACAATGTCTTACTGTGAGGTGACAATGCTACCACAGCACCACCACCGCAGTCATGCACACAAGGTACTACACTATCAAAATCATTTCCTATGAAGATATTTGCAGGGATATTCACAAACACACTTACCTGATTATTCCTTTTTTCACCCTCTCAGTCAAGATGAACCCTGGCCAAAGGTATTTGGAATGGGGTTCCACTCAAAGCTCCTTAACTACTGCAAGCCTCACAATGGTTATTTTAGAAGTTGTGTCTCTCTTAGCAGTGGTCTGTATTCCATCAACTAAGATAGGATACAGATTTTGGTGATAATTTGGCACCACTGTTTTTCCAGACAACTTATCACTGGCATTCTGTCATCCTCACTTGCTGGCTCCCTCACCTTTTGTTTCTCACCTTGCTTCAGTGGATATCTGTATGCTACATGGCTGCTCTGATTACATTTTAAACATCTAATCCCTGATCCTGACCATGTGGTCGAACTATTGGCTTCCCATGTTACTGGTGAACTCTGTTGGCGTGGTTTAGGCTGCTAGCATGGGTTTACTTATGTCCAAAGTGCACCACTGGGTATCCCTTTCTTATAAAGTGGTGTTCTACTTGCCAGGTAGAGATCCCCTTTTCTCCGCAACTCATATGCAGAGTTACAACCAGATCCTTTTGTCCACAGGCAAATTGCTGAGAGCTTGTTCCCTCAACAAAAGGTCAGCCTGTCCTTCAAAAGTGGTGACCTGGCACCCACTCACCCAACAATGTAATCACATACACTTTCATCTTCCTTGTGTCTATGTTCACAAAACTTTTTGCGATACACTTCAGGAGTTCATTTAAAGCAATCAAGTAAACATTGTTTTACATAATCATAATTCAAACAATTAGTATCAGACAGTTTAGCAATTGCATTACCAGCTGTATCATAGAGTAAGGGGGGGTCAGGAACCATACCCAGAGCCCTTGGTCAACATTATATTATTTACATACCTTCTCAAACATATAAATCAAACTATCAAAGTCATCCCCTCCCCGTACTGAGGAAAGAGTTTACTGATCTTTATGGCTTCTGGGGTTCAGTCATTTGCTTCCCCATTACCTCCATGACCCTGTCAAAGAGTTAGAAGCTCCTTTTTGTGCTGTCTCTGCCTCTCATTTTCTTCAACTTGCATATCAAAATGTTCTTTTTCATGCTGATGCTGCTTCTCCCTCTCCTTAGCCTCCAAATGAAGCAGTTCATGCTGACATTGCTTCTCCTTCTCCCTCTCCCTTTCTTCAGCCTCCAAACGTCTGGCTTCCAGTTCAAACTGATACTGCTTCTCTCTCTCTCCTCAGCTTTCAGTTTGAGCCTTTTAAGTCCTCTGAAGAAAAGGTGCACTGCCTTGTCTCAGAAGGCAAAATTGATGTGGAGATTCTATTCCTTTCAGCTCTGGCACACGATGACATCACATCTAGGTCAGCTGACTGGCATAACCTACATTCAGAATTCTTTTTAAAAAAATATGTACATTTGGTCAGCCAGAAGAGCACTGTTTGATTTGAACATCTTAAATAAACCAAAGTAATAGTCAAAAAAACATTAACTTATTTACACAGTTATAGCTAGTCATGCTGGCATATATAACACAGGGTAATTTTACAATTATTTACAAAACTTCAGCCAGTCATGCTAGCACAGATAACAACATCCAGTATCCTGACAGTATAATACATGGTACTTTCCTCCCTGGGCCTCCACTGAAAAGTGGTTCATGCTAAACCCAGTCAGACTATCCCAGTAAACAAAGGGAAATAAATAAATACAGATGCTCTTGCAAACTGAGATAAGGTGTGTGTAGGTTTGGGAGGGGAAGCAAAACCTGATGTGTGCTGAACATGGAGTAAATCTGCAGAAATAAGAGGGTAATGTTTTCTTAGCAAGATATCACAGTATCATGCTGGGCTCGCATTTCCCAGCAGTAAGAGACTACAGCTAAATGCAATTCTGTTCACTGGTGATATCAGTCAAGGCTGTGGTTGTTGAAGGCTGTGGAAACTTGGTATGAATTTAATATATGCAATCAACAGAGAGATTTGGAGTGACAGTCACATTTCATATAATCCATTACACATATAATTCCCAGGTTAAATTCTAAAGCTGCAGTTTATTACTGCACCAAAGCATATGTAAAGAAAAGCAAGAGCAGGAAAACTGACTGATCAAATATAAAACTTTGGTAAATAATGAGCACAGGCTATGCACCACTAAAGGGCTGTTTGCAATTACTAGTAAGTCTGTTTCATAATGTTTGATATAATTTCAGACTGTGCAGCACTATACCTCTCAACCTCTTAGAACAAGAATCCTGGACAAAGCCAAATATAAAAGAAGGTCAAAGGGCCATACTCAGGGAAAGATTTCAAATGTTGCTGTTATAAACAAAAATTTAATAGATTTTGCATTTGCATGCATTTCTTAAGGATGTAAAGAGTGAAACTTAAATGTCTGTCATTATTTAGTGAGACCATTCCTTTGAGATTTGCCAGAAAACCACAAATTTTATGGGAAACAGACCAAAAATGTGAACCAAACATCTAGACACTGCAAAATTTTGGACAGTTGAGAGATATCAACACTGATACAGAATTAAAATTAATGCACAAACTGAAACTGGTTTTGCAGGTAACATGTTTCTGTATAGCATAATCCAAGTGGAAATTATGGTTTAGAAACTAAATTAAACATATGAATATAAAATATTAAAGTATATTATACATATGAAAAGAGAAATAAAGATCTTGCATGGAAGTGCATATTAATTTAAAGAAAGAACAAGCATTGCAAACAGGATTGATCTATTACAGAAGAAAGAAAAAAAAAATAAATATAATACTCTTTTGCTGCAACTCTGCATTTAAAACAATACTAAATTGATACCTATGCCAAAGACATAATATAGAACATCATGCAAAGGGTCAGACGGGGGTAAGTAAAGCTTAATACAGTTGATGGAATATTAACCTAATTAGCATAATGCTGCTACTATAGCCTTTCCCTGTTGCCTGCTATCTCAGGCCCATGAGAAGAAAGATAAATCAAGCTGACATTTTAATGGTATGCCATTCAAATTTAAATTCTTATTAACATAGACATTACTTGCAGCAGTAAAGGATTTCAGGTGTCCCATCATTCATGGCTGATCTGTCATTTGCTAGTCTTAATTTGTTTTAATATTGGTTCTTTCAAAAGCTGCCATCTACCATAATCAGGCATAAGTGTATTATTCCCATTTGTACAAGGTAAGAGTTATATCATTTTACAGAATCACTTCAATTTTCAGTTTTTTTTTCAGTTTACCTAACAACTGTTAGTATGTCATGTAAATTTCAGACTATGTAAGTATTTCATCAACATTTAGATTGAAAACAAACAAAAAAGAACCTATTATAAGGACGCCTTCATTACTTTCTTTGCCTAGTTCTCTTTGTTTTGATGTGTTTGAATTAACTGTTTTATTTTTTTAACTTGATGAATATACATATACAAGTACAGATATAAATAGGTTTTAATTCATTTTCTAATACCATCTTTATCATACTCAAGGTCAGAAATTAGCCAGAGCATTTCCTAACAGGTAGCAGTGTTAAGATATATAATCAACGTAAGTAGGACTTCAGTCCATCACAGGCGTACACCAACTTTCATCGATGCTGTACACATAACTACAGGCAAATTGGAAGACTCCTAATTCTCCTGTTGACAAGATAACAGGAACAAGTATACTTTTACTTAACTCCCTTAGTTTTACATGTGCCAAGATTGTTGATCAGCACATGCATAGCAGTATGTCAATATTTGAAAAGTTGAAATGTTGTTGACTTTGTAAATGCTGATATTTGGGTGCTTCACTTAATTTCAGTACCCACATCTAGAGATAGATAGCTAGACAGATAGATAAATTAGACAGATGAGCCTCATTTAAGTGTCTTGAGAAGTAGATTGGTTAAACAGAACAATAGCCAGTAGATGTGATCAAAACTGAACTAATCTTATATATATTTTTTTTCTATATGAGATCATGGAACAGTGGGGAGTAGGGAATTTGCCCTTTCCCTTCTGAAGTGCAATCTCAGACTTGATGGAGGTGTGGAGGGTGTGGGGGAGCGGCTTTCCCCCTACAAACAATACTGTTTACTGTATTTTATCTTGTTGTCTATTTGAGGAATGCTGTTTGCTTATTGGGTTGACTTCCCTTTTGAGTTGGATATGCAACCATGAAGTTCATATATAAAAGTAAGGGGTTGTGGGGGCAAGCCACTACACTATGGGTGTAAAGGAGAAGACCCCATATAAATACATTTTTTGTTTTGTTTTTCTGACTGTATGTGTTTTTGTTACAGTTATAAGTGCAAGTTATTTCTCTTGTATATGCAGTTGTGTCTGCATGTGTGCACTATTTTTGCTTGACCATTGCATAGTTGATGTTGTTAGGTCAACTGTCTGACTGTCAAATATTGTGCTTTGCAACATTTGTGAATATAATTATGCATGTAGCATGGTGTAATACCCTCTAGCAGTTGTTATGAGGTGTGTAGAGCAATGTTTTGTGAACATTCTGTGGAAGAATCGTACACACATGCACCAAGAGGAGGAAGCCATGCCCCCTTGAAGAGTCCAGAACAGGAAGGGAGAAACACTGGCCTCTCTTGTAGAAATATTTGTAAACCAAGATTGAGAAATCTTGGTAAAGACTATAACCAGAAAAATACAAGGACTTACCTAAGAAGAACCAGAAACTATGGATTAACCCACTGAGTAACAGGCATTTGTCTATTAATTGACCAGGAATCTTTGGTGTGTAGCTTATTCACAGCTGACTGCTTTGGAGTGACTTTAGGAACACAATTGTGAGTGACCTGAATGTTAGACTGATGTTTTCTTTTCTGTGGGAGTAAGTCTGAGTTAATTTTCTTGCACAGTAAACAAACTGCAACCCCTTTTACACTGCGAATAAATTGAGCATAAACCATTATAGCATGTCACCAGTGTGTTATATTCACTACACTGGTGGTCATGGTAGGTAAAATGTAAATAAAATATATCAAATTAAACTATAATTTGTGCTTACATTATTGATTGGAAGCACTAACACGTTGTGAGTTTAACTTCTATTTTCTTACATGCAAAGAGAGAAAACTGAGATTTTTTTCTACTACAAGTGAATACATGGAAATGATTTGAATTACAGTTAAGCTAACAAAATAATATTTTAGAACATGTATTGAAATGCTGTTGGGGATTAACACCTCTCAAGAACATTGTTAAATAAATGTTTAAATGAGTGCTCAACAGACTCATTAGGCTTCTCTTTGCCACACTCAAAGCAGAGAGCCCTAAACAAAAGCTAGATGGTAAGATTAAACTAAGTTAAGCAACAACTAAAATGTTAATGTGAAAGAATGACAAACACTGGTGAACATTTTAGCAAAGTGATATGAAATTGCTGAAAGTGTGCTTAATGAAGAAGCACATTGTAATACAGGTGACAGCTTAGCTCTGCACTGCACTGCACTGCACTGCTCTCACCCCTGGGAGGAATAAATGGTCTGTAGGCCTATCGCTTTCTGCGGGAGTTTTTGGGCTGTATAAAGCATACAGAGATAGGGTGTTACCACTTATCCTTACAAAGCACACATGAAGAAATGCAATAAAATATCTATCATCAAGCATGTTTCCCATCCTCAAAACTCTGCAATACACTAAAAACAGAAACCAAAGACATAACATTATAAATAGCACAAAACACTATTCTTAACTGCAAAACAATACAAAGAAGTTAAAAATTGGTCTGGATTCAAAAGAGTCTGAGGAGCATTGCACAACCCATCCATTATCCTGAACAGCCAGTAGTGGCTCACTCCTTGAATCCACATGAATGAGGTGGATGGAATGTTGACAGCTCTGCAGAGTAAAAAATCAGTGACACTGATCAGATCGGATACATTGTAAGACTGCAATCTCATCAGGTTCTGTGACATTCAGAATTATGGAGTCTAGCTAAGTATGCACAGCACCCAATGTGCATCTCAACTCAACTGAAGTTTGTAGCAGTGATGTGGCCCTATTTTACAACTGGTAAAATATGGAGATGATGATACAAATGCACAATAGTGTGGAGTATGCAGTAATGTATATCAGGTGAATGACATGCTTATAATAGAATGTTGTGGGGGAACCAGAATAAGGATAATCAATGCAAACTATGACAAGAACCAGTGATACAGCAACTCTCCAGTACAAAACTGCATCTAGACAGTCAGTTATGGTAAAGAAGGTATAACGGGTTGAGTCAGGGGTTATCACAATAATATAGATATAGACATACATGTCTAAATAGCCATACTCACAATACCATTTTGGGACAATATTCTGCAAAAAGGGCAATGGCATTATACTGCTTGCCACCAGCCTGCATCTTCTCTGTTTTGTGACTGAATTGAGTACATTTACACAGTGATCATCTTTGTACAGCAGTAACCATAGCAATTAGCTCCAATCTGTGATGGTATCCCCTGTGTGGGATGAAATGTGATATGTTAACAGAATTTCAGTAGCTGGATTAACCTCAGCTTGGACATCCATTATAGATGTAAGTGTTCCTCTGGGCTTATAAATGGGACATATTAATCTAAGCAATCTAACAGCATACATTCACTATACATATAAATAATAACAACTCAAGTGAATGGAAGTTTTGGCAAAAATGTAGAATGTGTTAAACTAAATCAGTCTGAAGTACAGAAACAGTGTAAGACATGGTGCCCATGTTAGACACATCATTTACTGAGCTATTGAAAATGAATTTAATTTACTACCTAAAATAGGAAAAAAGATTTCTGTATAATTTATTTGCTGAACGTTTATTTTAAACAGGAATAATACTATCTGCAATGGAATCTTTTGACTATCAGCTGTTCTACATCATGGCCTGGATTCCAAAAAACATTGAGGTTGTATTAAAGTTAGTGTCTGCCATCTGATATTCCTCTCCTGATGTTACATTCAACTCCTACCCACTATACGATCGTAGTGGTGGACAAACTACTCTCTATAAATACCTGAGGCTACTCCAATGTTAGAAATGTAAGTGGTATCTGTTATTTCAGAAATGAGTAAGGAGATTCACATACATTATATCCTCATGAAGCCTATTAGCTATTCCTGGTGTAATCTGACAGTCACCAAGTTTGTTTGTATATCTACTAAGAATGCTTGAAGCTGGCTGTCTCACAATCTTATCTGTATATTGAAACAGATGGCCCAGTCATATCGCAGTGTTGCAGTATATAGGTCTGAACAGTGTCAAGAACTTCCTGCCTTGCTAAGCTGTGAGACAGCCAGCTTCACGTCTTCTTAGCCTCCCTGCAATATCAACTCTCAAATTTAGATGGAGATGATAGTCCCCAAATCTGTCTGCCACCACAGTACCACCTCTATATTAGTCACAGAGAAAAATCTGTCATGTATAAGGCATTTTGGATGAAAATACAGTGTTGACATTATATGAGGTTGCATTGTTCAAGTGCAGTTGAAACATGTTTAAAATGCATTTCGAAGCAATCCCCTATGCACGAGCAGGGTGGCTGATAGACACCACTGTTATGCATAAGCATTGTCCTTAGTGGCACCCACAAACTTCTGTTCTGCCAAGGAACAGCTCCACCTATATATTGCACCTGGTACTGCAGGCATTAGGGCCTCCATCCGTGTAATGCCTACAGTACTAGAAGTGGCATACAGATGGGGCACCTGCTACAACACATATCACATATCACTATCAATTTCAAAAGGCGACTCCTTTCCTCAGAGATTTTTCGTGTTTATTGCTAATATGAATTGTGGCAATTCCTGTTTTGAAACTGAGCATAGGGATCTAAAAGTCCTCATTAGCCTATATGGCTACATTCCTTGAGGAGTTCTAGAATCATGTTTTTAAACAAGAAGTAGAGTAAATCCTTGGGGTGTTGATTGCTTTGCACAAGTAGCATGCTGCCTTGCTACACCAAGTGTATATTTATGTTCTTTCGCACTCTGGTAGATTATCTCACTTTGCTGATTTTTAGTCAGCAGAAGTGAGTTGCAATTCAAATCCCCTGCTTTGAAGTTGAAATGCTGCCTTCTGCATTGTTTGTTGCTGTTTATGTCTTGCTTGTAGGATGAATTCTGTTCCAGTTGAACTTCTGCAGATGTATAGCCTGAAAGCATGTCAGAAAAGTCCATTTGTTTGAACACAAAGGGTCCCCATGGTATAGGGAGTTTAAGTGTAGTCACATGCAGATTTTTGCTAAAGCTATACTCAAGCCACACTTCATTAACTACCTACAAAATGATGAACTGCTTCAGGCAACCCCTGTGTATGCACCAATCAATTGAAATATTTTAAAGCTGATTTGTTTTCCCAGTGCAGACAGATAAATGATACACTTTTATTAATTACAACAAAAGAGCTTTTGGTACTACTGACCAGCCATTAAATTAAAGCTACAAGGAATCTGATGACTGAGAACATCCAATACTCACCCACATAGATCATTTTGAATGGTCTGCTTGCTTTTGAAATATGCAATCATCCTGAAATAAAGATGTTTGTGAAAGATTTACTGGCTGCAAACAAAATACTCTAATTCTGGACAGGGTATACAATCTGATCAGAAATAGCTCCTTCACAAGTACTGGCACAAATCTTATCTGACAGTGTACAGAGACTGAAAAGGCTGCCATTAAAGTAACATTTTTTCTTTGCATGTGATATTCATCTATAAAAACAGATGAGGTCTGTATTTTCCAGTGGTGTATCTTGTATGTCAGATCTAGGGAAATGCAAAGTTTTGACAAAATAATTGCAGTAATGAGAATCTACCTTTTCTTTGGTTGCAATTAGAGTTGCAATGTTTAGTTCTGGGCATAGCAACATTTTTAATGACAGGTTATTCAAAAAGTTAATCTCACATTAAGTCAATCTGGCAACCAATAGCTATTGAGTTTTGCTTTTCATTTCATTTATTTATTTAGCCTACTTTGAATGGGTTAGTTCCACTAGGCTAGTAGCCTCTTTTCAGGGGAGACTAAAGCTGGTATTCATACTATGAGGAGAAATTTGGCCAGGGCACCATGGAACTTCCTACTCGTCATTGTTGCAAGTGGGACCCATTTTGCAGGAGCACTTCCTGTTTTCATTCCAGGCATAGAGGCAGCTCAGGGAAAAAATGAAAGCAGATGGAGCAAGAAGGATACGATGGACTGATGAGAGAAATGGAGGAGAAAGTAAATATCGAGACTGCAGAATGTGTATGGGATTATGACAAGATCTTTCAAAGAAATCTGGTTGATGGAGATGAGTCAGCAAATGATGGATTTATAATTACAGTGCTCCATTTGGGAGGGTTGTGGGATGATTTACTTGAAGAAATGGTGATGCAGAGTGAGTCAGAAATATAAGTAGATGTTTCCTGGGGGGACATTATGTAGAAAACACAAAAAGATTATGCAGAGACAATCCTGAAGGAAAAGAAAACACATACAGAGAAAGTAAAAGAAGGTAGAAGAGGACTACCAGAAAATAAGGCAGAAGAAAATGAAAAACAAAAGTATGTGATAAGAATTCAAAGTAAAGAATGCAAAGTAAAGGACATGTATGAAGTGTGGGACAATTTAATAGCACCTTTGTAAAAGCACATGAGCCAAGAGCATTTATTCTTACTAACAAAGAGACATTTTGTGACAGTATATCTGAGACTGTTTTTTCAACGGAAATTTTTCTTGGAGAATATGAAAAGAAGAAACACTGCCACCCATGGAATCTTTATGTGATAAAAGCATTTAACAGTGAAACAAAAAAGAAAATTCATGTACAATTTTGAACAGAGGTATAAACACAGACATTGAAAGAACATTTGAAAACTTTAGGTAAAGAAATACTGGACATTACAAAAAGTTATGAAAAAGGGGGTTCATGGATGAGTGGCTAGAATCATAATATTGTGTTTAAAATAGAAAGTGAAAATTATACATGTACCAATCATGATAAATGTAGAGGGGAATAAATGGGGTCATAAAATACTGGGGACAATCCCAAAACATGAAGAAGGAAAGCAATTAGTATTGCAGTTATGGAAAGATCATATTACTCTGAGAATTTTACAAAAAATGGCCTGAATGGTGGATGACATTTATGGGAAAGTATAAAAAAAATGTTGCAGTGACAATATGATGTGAGAAAAGTAGAATAAGAAAATTGTAAAAGAACATACAACGCACTGGAAGATTTAGAACATAATGATTGAAAGTGCTTTGACAAAGAAAATTAATTATATGAAAGAAATAAAGATAAATACAAGGACTATTATATAAGCAAATATATTTTTACAAGGAAAAAGAGAAGAAGCATCAACTTACTTAGATTAATAAAGGAAGATGGTAGTGAAATGGGAGAAAAAGGTATAAAAGGAGAAAGAAATAACTCAGAAAAGATAAGAATAGTGTAGTACAATATGTACAAGAAATGTTTAAAGAACAAAAAGGTAATGAAAAAAATGATAAAAAGGTTAATGAAAAAAGAGAATAAAGAGTTAGAAAAGGGATTTCTTTAAATGAGCTAGATAAAGGATCGGGACAAGTAAAAATGCATTAATCTGCAGGACAAGATGGAATAGGGTATGAAATGTATAAATATTTAAGGGATTTGCAAAGAATATATTTTTAATGATTTTGAATGAATGGTTAAATGAAAATTTTGTGTATAAAGAATTATGTAGTGGAATACTTAAATTCATATGGAAGAAGGAAGATAGGAGATAATTAAAAAATGCAGAATAGAGAATACTAATGATTATAGGATCTTTATGAAGATAATACAAAACAGATTTGAAACTAAAATGGAAAATATTATGGAAGATAGTATATAGAGTATAAAGTGGAAGGGTCATCAGAAATTATTAATGCTAGAGAAATTGCTGATGATATTATGAATAGAAAATAAGAAGCAAAAATCATGATAGGAGACCTTAATAAGGCATTTGATACACTTGTATGTGAAGTCTTATGGGTAATAATGAAATCATTTAATATACCTGAGAAAATTAAGCAAATTATGTATCGCAGCATATGTAATAATAAAGTAAAAATATTTGTAAATGGTTGGTTAAGCCAAGAAGCACATATGAAGAGTGGTGTAAGGCAGGGATGTCCAATGAGTTGTATACTCTTTGCATTATTTATGAATGTGATAGTGTATGAAATAAATCACAAAATGAATGAGCCATGGTCTGTGGACATTCCATTTGTTGGATATGCCTGGATAAGTATATACCAAAGGAGGCATTGTACTCAATAATAGGTACGATGAATGCTGAATATAGTGAACAGTGACTTCCTTGGCCTTAGATGCCATACCTTTGTTTATAAGTTGCGCAACATAGAATGATTTCCTCACCACTGTAGACATATGATGATCAAAGACTAAATTACTATCTATGTGTGTCCCTAAGTCCCTGACTAATGGGTCAACTCTAAGGGGTGTGTTGCCAATGTGATAGTTACCAGGGATGGATGACTTCCCAAAGTCAAGAAGAAGAAACTACAGAACTTGTGTCTTTGAAATGTAAAAGAGTAAAAAAGGGATGATGAAAACCATGTAAAGAAGATTTTTTCAAAGATATAAATGAAGTGGATAAAATAAACATGGATATGATTAAATATGGATATTATAAAAGTATAAGTAAAGAATATGTAAAAAAATAAAAAGTTATTTTGTATTATATGTGTTATACGTAATGAAAGAATAATGAAATTATATTTAATGGTAAATAGATTTTATCAACAATATTAAGAAAAATCAGATGGTGTTTATGGAAAAAGGAGTGGTGGTCTATTAGGAATGAAAATTTAGTATGACTGTAAAGGAAATTACGAATATGTGTAAATAGATTTGTATATCTGTACATCTGTACATTTGCAAATATTTATAAATATGTACATCTGTTATGAATAAGAGTTATTTTTGCATATAAATAAAAGACAGTTACTCTATTTATTAGGTGCTGTGGGATCCTTTACATCCACCTGAACTACCACCAGCTCAAGTAGATGGAGCCTCAGTTTAATGCCTCACCCTAGGTATGGCACACTCAGTAGTACAGCACCCCCTTATGCTGTACTGCAGTGTCAGCAATCAATCTACATGGTGTGGGAACTGAACCTACAGCCTTCTGCACCAAAGGTGATTGTGATACCCATTGCACCACTGACACTGCTGTAAGAGCTAGTTTTCATCACTAAAGTTTGTACTGTATAAGGTATTGTGAGTAAAGTGTTGTGCCCAAGAGTAAGCACTGATGTGCTATCAACTAATTTTGATAAACAACCACTGCCCTCAAACATGGCAGATATGCAGCTGTGATAGGATCTAATGCAGAACTGAAATAAGCATTAGTATGATACTCATCATAGTACTACTGTGCTAACAATACAAGATCAATTTTATTTATTCCTTTACAAAGCAAAACAGAAAGGCATTGTTAGTCAGGTAAGCCTGGGTTTGTGACATTACAGAACACAAATTTGAAATTAAGAAAGATGATTTCACACTCATCATCCCAAGGTGTTGGCTCTGTAGTTCCTTTCTTCAGCAACTATGTTAATTGTTTAGCTAATTCTGCATAATTCAAAATCCACTATCTACAGTATCCAGCTAGTCTCAGGAATCTCCCCCAAGGTAAATTGTCATAGGGCATGTACTATTGCCTGCACTTTAGATGGTAATACTTTTCTAGCACCTGCTTAAAGGAAATGTTCAAGTATTGAACCTGAGGTTTCCGTAACTGTAGCTTATTTCTATTTATCCTG
Source organism: Protopterus annectens (assembly GCF_019279795.1). Taxonomy (NCBI): domain Eukaryota; kingdom Metazoa; phylum Chordata; order Ceratodontiformes; family Protopteridae; genus Protopterus; species Protopterus annectens. The sequence goes on along the minus strand of NC_056730.1, from coordinate 299,720,636 downwards.
AATCCCTACTATGTTACAAATGTCTTTTTTGCAGGATGATTGACTCAGAGAAGCTATCAGTAAGTCATCTGCATACTTATCTACATATCCACGAAGTACCTCAGGCCATGTATATTGTTTCCCTTGTATGGTAAGACAAACAAGTATTGACTATCTGGTTGGAGGGATAATGGCAAGAAATATCTATGACAGGAGTATTAGGTGGGACAGAGCTATGTATAACAGCTGGATTATGCAGTACTGGAAAGGCTGACATAACTACAACATTTATGGCATGTAAGTATCCACTCCAGCCTGGTGGACATCTTTTTATTTTATATTTTGCATTTTTGGATTTGGTCCTTGGTCCTGTAAGGCATTTTATTACTGCTAACTCTAGAATGTGTCTGAGAATTTGATTTCCTTGCAATGCAGGGGTAAAGAAAGTGTCTACACTACAAGAAAATAGCTCTTCCACTATGCTGTCATTTTCATGAATTTTACAGAGTGAACTGGGAATAGAAAGAAGGACTGTCATCTGGAGTGCACTAGATAAATAAGCCAAGTTTGCAGAGGAGAACTGTACCTAGGAGATTTAGAGGGGATGACGTGCCCACCAGGAATGCATGTTACTAAGTCAGGGGGATAACGCTTGTCAGAACTGGTAGCATTTCTGGTGTCATTTCTATATATTGCTGTGGCATACCTGCAACTCCAATCCCTTGGAGTTTCCTTTTTGTAAGTGGCATTTCTTCTGCATCACTGGCTGTGATCACTGATTATATGGCACTTGTATCTACTAAAAAAGGAATAGACTTCAGATCAAACTGTATGTTTATGAATGGACCTTCATGATTCATTGGTATTAATGGAAATTGTTGTTTTAATTGACCACGGCTTTCCTTATCTTGGGGCTGCCATCAAGGGATTTGCCATTTTGTGGTTCGGGTTGACAGATGTTTAAGATGGGGTCCTAAGCAGTACTGCTGTGGTGGTGGGGATGCCTTTTTGAATGGATTTGTATGTGAAAAGTTATTCTGGCCCTGCAAGTATGGGCACTCATTTCTCAAATGGGCAGACTGGGAACAAATGAAATACACCTGGTTATTTGAGTTTTTTTTTTTTTTTTGGATTGGTAAAAAATATTGCTGTCTATTGAAATACTATCCAGATCTTGTCACAATAGCTGAGGACATTGTCACTTCCATGACCCCCACCCCGCAGCTCTTTAATGGAAGGGTTATGTATTCTGATATTACTTATTGTTGTAGGATATTACATAACTTCTGACAAAGTCATGCTATGGCCAAGAGATCAGTCTAGAATATGGTGATGGTGGCTGAGTTATTTTCATTTTATGCTCTGTCTGGATCAGGCATATGTCACAAGGAAAAAAAATCTTATTCACTCTTAAATTCTTTTAGTGCATTTTTCTGCCTGAGCCTCAAAGTCTAAAAAAGAATATGACTGGGATGCATCTGGTATTTTCTAAGCTACTGCCTGCCACATACCTATTAGTCACAGTTAACAATAACTACCGGTAACTGGTTTGTTAGCTGTTTGAGCTTCTATTGTCTATTTACAGATAATTTTTGAGGTAGTCAGGCCAACCCTAGTATTAAAGAGCTTCACTGGTTTTAAATTTTTATGAATAACATTACATAAAAGTCCTCCCCCCTCTTGTTCACAGGTCTTCTTACCTACCCTCACCTGAACAGGGGTGGCTGTGTGCCCCCCTCCTTATCTCTTTAAGTGAAGAGCAAAAATTAAAAAAATATATCTTTGTTTAAACTGTAGCAAGCTGCTATCAGCTTCTTTCATGGTGTCTTTCTGCATTGGCATTTCAGTACAGAAAAAAATGCAGGTGAGAAACTCTCAATCACACCCCCTAACACTTTGCACCCTGGGTGGCTGCCCCTTTCACCCCATCCTTGCTATGCTACTGCATCATTCACACATTGTTATAGCCCCTGATGAGCATACTTTGCCTTCTCTTAGATGTCCTATGTTGAATTGACACTTTTCTGGCAACATCCTGCTTCTGCAGTATCTGACAGTGTACATTAGGTTTTAGCAAATCCTGATATAATTGAGTCGTCTGTCCATAAGAGGTGTGGCTACAGTCTAGCCCTGTGTTACATGTAGTGTGTTGTGGAAGGACAGAGGGAAATTTGCAGCTTTCACTTACAGTGACCCTTCTTTTATGTGCCTTGCCTTAAGAGACTGCTTTGTGGACTGAATAAAATGTTCTGCTTGTCCACTTGTTGATGTATGAAAGGATGCTGAAGTGATCTGTTTAATGTAATTTCTATAATGAAACCTGACGTTCCTCTGATATAAAGTATAAGCCATTATTGCTGGCAAGCTGTTTAGGTAGGAAGTTAGGGAGTAAAGAACGTCCACAGCGTAGGCAGAGGAATGTTTAGTAAAAACACCTGCAACCATTTTCAATGTGCGTTCACTATTAACAGAAATATCAAGTGTGGGAGAGGTCAAGCACAACCAAAGTGAATCTGCTACTGCAAGCCATAAGTTCCTACTGCCATGAATGCAGAGCCAAGTCTGTAACTAATTCCATTTTCAGTTTCACTCCTTCCACTCCAAGTGTTATGCAAAGTACTATTTGTCTATTTTTAAAGTAGTGCCACACCAGACGAGACAAAGTGTATTTTGCATGCCTCTCTAGTACTTGTTTACAGTTTGTTCTGTCTTTTGGCATTTTGCTTCATACTGCATGTGTTCTCTATGTACCCTTTTTGTTGCACCACTAATATTAATTTCAAAACCAACAATGTGTATGACCATGTGGACCTCTTCCACTTTGTAATATGCTTGTGTTATCTATATGCATCTAATGGCAAGGTTGTCTATGAAAGAGTCCACAGCTTATTTATTCTACAGCTACAGGGAGTTGGCTAGAGTTTCTATTGATACTGCTATTTCTGCTGTAGTAAACATTGAAGTTCTATCTTATTGTGGAAGTGCTTTTGAATGTTCTGACCATTTAGGCGACATGTCACCCTGACCATGATATATCAACTAAGTTTTGCCAGACTTGACAATATTCTACTACCTTACAAAAACCCTTTCACAAACAGTATAGATGCACATGACTCACATCCAATAAACACACACACACACACACACACACACACACACACACACACACACACACACACACATACACACACACACACACACACACACACACACACACACACACACACACACAGACATACACATAGATACACATACACACATAAAAAAGTAACACTATCCCTATAACTAGTCTGTATGCAAACCTTAACCAACACACACCTACTACCATTCCACACAATTCTGAGGATCAATCCACACAGCACTTGATAAAAGAATGCTGTTAATAAAAAAATACTAAAACACATTGTCATTTATGGGTTGAGGAAGTTCAAGAAATAAGGAGAGAGTAAGATTTTGAAGGCAGGTCCTTAAAAGAGAATAATAACAACCATACAAAACATTATATTCATTAAATAGCAGAAAGCATTATAAGAACTAAACCAAGGTGGGAATGGAGAAAGGAGATGTTGTTTGTCTTTTTCACGGTAAGGGGTCGCCACAGCAGAACTCTGGTCAGCTAATGATTGGCAGTAGATTTTTACGAAATGCTGAGGTGCCAGCTCAATGCCCATTCTTCAATGAAGGCACACCCTTTTATGCACACGTCTTTTGAACACTACCCAACCATGGGGAGGACATGCAGACTCCACAGAGAAGGCACTCCCAAGCCAAGCCAAGAATCAAACCGGAGAACCTCTTGCTGTGAGGTAACAACGCTACTGCCGTACTACCGTGGCAGTTGGAGAAAGGAGATGTAACAGGTCAAAATGTGGGGACCCACTAATCAGAGTCCTGAAACACAGAGAATGAAGGGCTGAAAAAAATGAACTCACATACAGCATCTCCAAGTTGGCCAATTATTGGAATATTCTCTCTGAAAAAAGGGAATATTCCATTATTCGAATATTTTCTCAGAGCTATGGCAATATCAATGGTAATATATATATATATACATATATATATATATATATATATATGTGTGTGTGTGTGTGTGTGTGTGTGTGTGTGTGTGTGTGTGTATGTGTGTGTGTGTGTTTGGGGACTGTGGGGGACTTTCCCCTGACATGGTGGGGGTATGGGGGTCTTGCTCCCTACAAAAATGAAGTTTAAAGCAGAACAGGAATGTTCAAGATTCACTCTTCTTCTAAGTTTTTGGTCTGTCGGTACTCGACCTTACAAGTGCCAACATTACACTACAGGAAGTCAAAAAGATATTTACCAATTGGAATTACTTCAAGTAAGGGTACACAAGATAGGCAGCAGGGAATTTACTAGACAAAATTAGCAAAAGAATGAAATTATTGGGGGAAAAATAACTAGGTGAATAAAGTTAATAGAGTTGGATGAGGCCAAGCAGAAGTTTAAACTGCAAGCTAGAGACTGTCTTCCATACCAGGGACTGGTAACAGAATACAGTTAAAGAGTACGGGATAGCGGAGTGCATGAAAGACCAGTTATAGTACATTTTTTTAGCTGAATCTAGAATAGAAGCAGCTGTTAAAAAGGGATAACTAGTAGGGCATATAACATATTGCATGATAACTAAAGAATCAGTCAGAGAAGGTTAGAAAATACTGAGAAGAGATACCGGAAAGGTACTTTACCAAGGAACAATGAAAGAGATCTGCAGAGTTTCTGCATAGTTTCCAAGTATGTAACAAAGTCCCAAAGCTTTAGCAGTTTTGCATGAGAGTGTTTGCATATATCTTTTTATACCCCAGGCAGACTTTAGGGGATTTTTCCTGAGGTAGGTAGCAAATATTAGATGTGTAGTAAAACGGAAGAGGTATTTTGGAACGTGTTCTGGAAATGTAACGAGATGGCAGATTCTAAACATTCTCTACCAAGTGTTTTCTCAGAAATGTTGGGGAAACAAGTTGTTTTGACTAAGGAAACAATTACCTTGAGCTGGGACATAGGCTTTCAATTGTCTTGGCATAGAAAGGCTATATTAAATTGAATGCAACTGGCTGGCAAAAAAAGCGATTAGTTGTGAATGTTAATCAAAATTTAATCCAATGGTAATTGAAATACTGAATATTTCAAAGGAGATAAAAAAGGAGGTTTGAGCCTTAGTAAAAAAGTTAAAAAAACTAATTAAAGAGAAGTAAATATAATCTGTGGGAACAATATATGCTGAATAATAGTCAGGAGAAGGAGTAAGGTTAAAGGGATGTAAAGAAATGACCAATTTATGTAATGATGGAGTGAATGATAATTGTTAAAACTGAAATGAGTGTGCTGCATAAAAAATGTTACTAAAGCTTGTTTTCTTTTATTATTAATGTATAGGTTCATGTGCCTCTGTTTTAGCTGTGATTTAATAAATCTGTTTATAAAAAAGAAAAACTTTGCTGGTGAATGAACTACTCAACAATCTCAACTGCTACTGTGTATGTTTTTGTGTGTGTACATACACACATATACATATATATATATATATACATGTATATACATATATATATGTATATATATATATATATATATATGTATATATATATATATGTATATATATATATATATATATATATATATATATATATATATATATATATATATATATATATATACACCAGCAATAATGCCCGGTAGGGTGTGTGTTAATGTGTAACTAATTCCCACCCAGGGATGTTATGAGGCCCGACACTGCAGGTCTATTACAGTGGTATTACAGAGAACACCATTTCTTTCAAACCACTTCCATTCCACATAAATTGAAGTATTTCTCTTATTCCATTCAAAAGTAATTTGGATGGGTGGATCAGAAACCATAAATCTGACCCCAAATTAGCACCCATGTCCCTCATACATAGGCACAATAGGGCCGCGGTGGTGCAGCTATTATCATTGTCGCCTCACAGCAAGAGGTTCTCCCGTTCAATTCTCGGCTGGAGCACCTTCTGTGTGGAGTCTGCATGTCCTCCCCATGGTCGAGTGATGTTTAAAAACATGCAGGTAGGTGCATGCATGAATAGGCGTGCCTTCTTTGAAGGTTGAGCATCGGGCTGGCAACTCAGCACTGTAAAAATGGACTGCCAAACATTAGCAGATGGGAGTTCCACTGTGGTGACCTCTAGCTGGGAAAAGCCGAAAGACTTAGTCCCTCATGCATAGGCACAGAAGTAACTGTCCCAAAATATTTGTGTTGCTACCTCCAGGCTATTCATATACAAAATATAAGGGTTAAAGAAACTACCAGGTGAATGAAAAGCTAGACTTCTTTAGATCATTGCAGACCAATAGCCTGGTAAGTACATATAAACCTATGAACCAATAACAAATACATGCAAACGTCTGTATTTTTCATGCACATATACAAATACATCTGTAGCTGCCCCCACCACTCTTTCCCTATATATATATATATATATATATATATATATATATATATATATATATATATATATATTTTTTTTTTTTTTTATTTGCAAACACACAGACATGCATGCATACTTCATACATTTAAAATTTAAAACCATTAGTGGCAGTTGGCTTGAAGCTATTATATGTTATTAGTTATCATATAAAATGACATGCATTGCATTCATAATGATTATAAATTGCATTAAATGTCATTCTTATGTTGTATAAGTCTATTATAGATCAGCATAAGAATATAATGGCTTAGTACTGAAAAATTTATGTTATGGTATAATTTTGTTATATGGAAAATAATGATACTATAATCAGTGTAGTCCTCAACAAAAAAAGCAATACCTGAAACTAATTAAATGGATTAATAAATTAAATATTTACAAACAGGTATATCAAAAAGTATCTTGCTATTATAAATGTACCACTGTGATGTTGAAACAATTTGTTCAGTAAGGATATCCTTTTATAGATTCATAGGTTCATAGGTTGGTACTAGGCTATCGGCCCTAGGGCCTATACAAGCCTAGCCATAATAATTCCCTGGATTTCTTCCCACAGTATTTATTCCCCTGGACCCCTGTCTAGCAATTTGACTAACGTGATCCCCGGGGTGAATTTCCTATCTCCCATCCAGTTATCAAGGTTCCTTTTGAAGAGGGCCAAAGAGGCGCTCTGCTTGATGGTTTACATTCATATGACCAAGCGACCGATGGTTGGAACTCGGTTTCCTCGAACCTATATGTCGAAATTCCAGGGGTCGAATGCTCGGAATGTCATGAAAAATTCAGAATTCGACATTTCTGACCGCTCTACCACCTAAACAAGCACTACCATGGGTCAGAAAGGGGGGGGGGTATTTTGCATTTCGGCTACATTGCGTTCGCAATTCTGTGCATTTGCAGAACTGCTGTTGAACGTTTTATGATCGGCCATCTGCCATTCACTTAAATCCATGTATCCCCTGCTTGACATGTATGGGCAGTCTATTCCAGAGTCTGGGGAGTCTCTGGGTCAGGAACCTATCCCTCCAGCATGTTTTGTTCATTGTGATGACAAGGTTTAGATCCCTGGAACATGTGTCTCTAAGGGATTGGGATTTCTTTAAGTGTAGCATGTCCAAAAGCTCTGGGTTTGACATGGCCTTGTATGTTAAACAGATACTGCCTCTGAGTAGACGATATGCGACAGAGTATAGGTGGAGTTTTTTTAGACGGTCAGCATAGGGCATCTGCTTTAGGCCTGTGATTCTTTTATTGGGGTATTTCTGTGGCCTTTCCAGTTGTTGCAGATGTCTTGAGAGGTACATACCAAACGGGGCATTGTATTCTATAATGGGTCTAATGAGGGATGAATACAGTGGGACAAAGGCCTCCTTTTTCCTGGAAGAAAATCCCTTAGTGATGAGGTGTGCCACATAGAAGGATTTCCTGACTGTTGTGATGATGTGGTTATCAAAGGTGAGACCACTGTCCACCTGTGTCCCTAAGTCTTTTATCAAACTTTTAGTGTTTAGTGTACTGCCACCTATGTGATAATTCACAGGTACATGTTTTTTCCCAAAGAGGATAACTATACATTTCTTGGCATTGAGCTTGAGCCCATGGCTTTGGCACTAAGCATATGTTTCTGTAAACCCCTTTTGTAGAATATCCACATCATTTGAGGATTCAATAATGGCTCCCAGTTTGCAGTCATCTGCGACCTTTGTTAGCCAGAGTCCCTTAGTGCTGGCCTGTACTTCAGAGAAGATGCCAAAAAAGAGTGGTCCCAGAACTGAACCCTGAGGTGCGCCACTTGTCACTTGTCTAGAGATGGATTTGGAGTCGGCTACTTTTACGGTGTGGGTTCTGTGAGTAAGCCAGCTAGCAACCCATCGAGTGATGTAGGGATTAATGCCCAGCTTAGTAAGTTTACGTATGATTCCAGAGTGGGGAATGGTATTGAAGGCCTTGGTGAGGTCCAGATAGACTGTGTGGACCACCTTACCCTTGTCCATGGCTCTGGAGACTGATTCGAAGAAGTCATTCAGGTTCAGAAGACAAGATCAGCCCTTCACGAACCCAAACTGCATGGGTTCCAGTGTTTGAAGGTTGCCAATGTCTTTGTTTATAAGTTCCATGATAATACGTTCCATGGCCATGCAGATCAGGCTCATCAGACTGATGGGGCAGTAGTTCCTGGGATCCAAGGTGGATCCCCACTTGTGGATTGGGATAACTGAAGCTCTGCGCCACTCATTGGGCACGAAGCCTGAGGTGTGGCTATGATTAAACATGACACTTAGGTGAGGTGCCAGTTAATTTTGTAGCTCATGTAGTACACAGCCTGGGATGTCATCTGGTCCCATGGATGCTGTATTCTTAGCTTTGGAGAGTGTGTTTTTTACCTGTGTGGCCATTATTACCGGAATTTGGCAATCTTGCGGTATTAAATGGGGCCTTTACGGGGTGAGAGGGGGGTGACATTTGCACTGAATCGATCTGCCAGGATATTGGCAATGGGGATTTCCATGGGATTTATTTACAGTCATGTAGGCTTTGTGTTAAGGCTACACAAAATAAGAGTGTTAGCACGACGAGCAGCAGCGCTAATGAAATATGCATGCTGCTCATAATACCTACACATTTGCAAGCTCCTTTTTGTGGCCAGCAATAGTGTCTGTGGCCATGGAAAGGTGCTTGCAAGCAAGAGCACAGAATGTAAACAAAATGGCTTGCCTATATGCAAACCTAATCGATGAGCACATGCTGTAGCCCAGAAATACTAAGGGTAAGTTCAGTGAAAGAATTCAAGGAAGGAAAGTGAAATGGGGGCATTGTACACAAATAATATTGGTTGCACTGCAGAAGTAAATAAGAGGGGAGGGGAAAGGGGCAATGTGTACTCTGATACTGCAAGCAAATTTGTTGTAGTGTCAAAGAAACATCTGGAACATGAATACTTCCATACTGATGTAATGATAATTAATCTGAATGGCAATACTTGACTTATGCACTTAAATGAAAATGGACATGCTAGAAAGGACATGAGAGGGAGATAAAGCTACAGTGTAACAAAGAGGAGTTAATGTGATATACGGTTACCTATTATATTCTCAAAAGCCGACACTGTCGACACGAGAATAGCAAAAGTGCAGAACGTCGTACGGGTAAATGGAGATCTCCATAAGGGGAGATTTCCATTTACTTCAATGTAGTGCTGTCTCGGAGTTGGTATATTTAAGTAGCAGGGGGTGTGGGGGGCACAGGGGGGCTTGTCCTCCTTCCTACACCCTTTAGATTTTCTTTTTTTTTTTTAATTTATTTTCTCTGGACATTCAAAATTTTAATGGCTCGATCATTAAAGGTCGACCTTTAGTGATTTGAACCATTAAACTTTCGATGTTCTAATATAGACCTGTGATATACATGTTAACAAAATACTGAGCTGAGAATATAGCAAGGCCAGACTATAGATTATGGGATGCATGTATGGAGTACAGTTATTTCATATGAGATGAATACTGAGGAAATTTATGTATGCTAGCCAACACCAATGTTGTACTCTCTACCTCAGCATGTATACACAAGAACAAATGAACCTTACAGCTGTTGTATCATGCACATCAGAAAGGCACTTTCTTGCAAATAACTGTTATTGGCACCCATAAGAAAGGAGTTTGTCATCTATAAACATGTAATAGACAAGCATGTGTTATATAGCCATGTAAATGCTAAATAGTAATATAATAATAATATATAAGTGAAAAATATTAACACAGATTGGATGACATTTCATGATTTCAAGTTTTCCATTGGTAAATTGCATATATTTCATGCATCATTATATTGGGCATGCTCACATGAATTTACAGGGAACGGTAATGCAACAGCAATTCAACAAAACCAACACACAATCAAGTGTCATAACAGAGGCTCAATCACAATTTCTGATTATTTAGCTGCATGCTATACAGTAAGAAATGTCTTATGGAAGTCCTCATCTGCCATTAAGCTGTATAGTGTGATGAAAAGATGTGCAGTAACAAAGAAATGTTTGGATGGAGACGTGCAATACAGAGCACAATTATTTTGGAAATAAGTAATGCCTGTGTGCAATGAATAACATAATAAACATTTGCATTGTGTCCTTTTTTAACACTTGCTAGGACAAATATCAGAGAGATGCATATCAATAATGGATGCCACAGAAATACACATATCGGTTGTGTCAAGAACACCCTTGAAGGCTTACAGCACTTTCCTATCATAAAGGTTATGGATGTCATACCTTGTGACTGTGCCATAACTATTTTCTGTGTTTTGGCCACTGCTGTCTGAAACACTTGTCTGAAAGACAGACAAACAGATTTCAGCAGATTCAAACACTTGCCTATAATACTAGGTTCTCTACAGATCTTTGTATTGACTGTATGTGTCACACGAGACAGGCTTTCACAAATAACTGAAATCAATGTGTGTGGTAAGAAAGGAGTTATGAATATAATTTGAATAATCTGATTTAATCAGAATGCTGAAAAGGATCTACACATGTCACTGACCACACAACAGTAAACAGTACAATATCAATGCTTCTTTGACAAGGAAGCTGTTTCCATCATGTAGCATGCACACACACACACACACACACACACACACACACACACACACACACACACACACGCACGCACACACACACACACACACACACACACACACACACACACACACACACACACACACACACACACACTGTAACTTCAATTGAACCACATTATTTTTGCATAGGTATGTTATACAAGCCAGTAATCAATGCATGTGCCACAAGAACTTTCACAGCATGACATGCCCTTAATAACCATTTCACACTGCCATGCAATCACAACATGTAATCATATATCATTGCCCGAAACAAAAATGGATACAAATAACTAGATACAATGTTTTCATGTAACATCATTACATTCATATAACGTTGCCCTTTTCAGGAACTGAACAGCAAGCTATGGAAGTCCACCGACTAATGACATATGGATGAACCATAGGTGCCACAGTAGAAGTCTAAACACAGTTGTGAAACTCCATCTATGCCAACATTTACATCATATGCATGTCACACTCTCTTTCAGATAAAAAGGATGGGGGACAGTTTCCCCACTGTAAATGTGCACATTATAACTGTGGTGGATGCCATTCATGTATTACAGTATAAGATCACACAATGCTAACATTCACTGAATGTGGATGTTGAGCACATGAGCATTTAACTACAGAAAATACATGATATTGTAGACAGTGAATGGACCACAGCAGAAGTGGCACTACAGTTGTGAGATGTGATGGTATTTCAAGGCCTTACATCATGTTATTGCTGCAAGGGATATGTGTGCCTGTAATTTGTTCTAAGGCAACAACATACAGAATGTTGTCTCATTCCTTTGTGCCAGAGGAGAATGCTTACTACAAATGTTAAGTAAGGAAAATGTAATCACGTCATCATTACACTGAATAAAACATTGCTATGTGAGGCATTATCATAGCTTTTTGTAAAAGGAATCAACATCTATACATGTACACAGCAGATGTGTTTGACAACAGTGTTAGTAACATGTACAGTCACACTAAGACTAACACAACATAGCCTGAGCAAGAATGGCTGGATTTGAACTACCTAAGATCATAAGGTAGAGAATAGTGCCTAAATCACAAGTGCCACACAACATGTGTTGCGGAACAGTTGTAAGATGACAATACCATTGTTTTTAATTTGGATGTTTATGTAAAAACGTGGTTGAAGGGCACAATAACACTGTACAGCTACACATCATATATGTATCTGAACAGTAGTCTACAAAATATGAGTGTTAACACACTCACAGCTGGAATCAAACCTCCTACCTATGTAGGTACACAATGTACATAGCACAGTATAAAGTCATGTACCACAGGAGAATTCACACACAGCTATGATATACTACAGTTATGAAAGCATTATGTAATAATTGGGTTGCCAACAATTTCCTTTCCCTTGGGATGCCAGAATGTGCAGTTTATCACTGTGTCACTGTAAATACATCTCATAAGTTGAAGTGTACATAACGGTAGTTGTGAAGCAGTCAACTTTATGTGACAGCAATCACAGGCACATTATTTAAAAAGGATGGACTTGAATGATCTACATATGTAGTTACACAATAGATCAACAGCCAGTGCTACAGTAGAATATGGAATACAGGTAAGGTACACAGCATCTATGAAGGGATGACATCAGCAGTTTATTGCAAGGAGCCATGTGCGGTAAAATTACTTTTACAGACATCTGAGGTTGTAAATGTTGCCACTGCAAATGTTTGTAAACCAATTTTTGAATTCATTTATAATCAGACACACAGTCTTAGAAGGTAATCATTGCTATATTTGAACCTCCTACCTATCTCGTTACACATTCTAGAAAACAGTGTAATAAGCACAACTGCCACAGGAGATGTCTGACTTTTAAAGTGCAAGAGTGCATGACCTCATCACTGTGTTGTAGAGAAGATGTTGTTGAAAAAGGTGGAATAAGGGGATGTTGGAGTCATTTAAGCAGTTTCAAATATTCTCCAGAATGGAAGTTGATTGAGCACAACTATGTTGGAAGACATGCTCATCTGATTCTATACACCCCCTGCATCTCACACACACAAGATTTCCATCTCGAACTTCAAACCTCCTAGCTATCCAGTTACACAATCTATAGTGTGCATTATTAGGCTTAAGCACTACAGAAGAAGTTTGACACTTAAGGGGAAAATTTGCACTTCTAACAGGATGACCTCATCAGTGTATTGCAAAGAGGATGTTTCTGTTAAAAGAGGGATACGGGAGTTGTGTATGAATTTAGAAGTATTCTCCAAAGGGGAAATGGATACAGCACCAATCATTACGCACACATACAGACATGACTCCCATGTTGAACTTTGAACCTCCTACCTATCTAGTTATACAATCTACAGGGCACATTATTATTGCAAGTGCTACAAGAGAAGTCTGGCATCTAAGGGGAAAGAGTGCACTTTTGACAGGATGGCCTCATTACTGTGTGTTAGAGAGAGAGGATGTTTATGTTAAAAGTAGAATACTAGAGCTGTGTGTAAAGTTAAATGCATTCTCCTCAGGGGAAATGAGTACAGCAGCAGTCATTATGCAAACACATGCAATTTCCTGAAGTTGAGCATTGAATCTATTTGCACAATCTGGAAAACACAGCATTAATTGTAAGTGCCACAGGAGAAGTCTGACTCTTTAGGGGAGAGAGGGAGTGCACTTTTGAAAGGATGACATTATTAGTGTGCTGGGAGAGAGGATGTTTCTGCTAAAAGTGCCCTTGACAGGAAAATACAGCAATCAATTGTTCTTTGATGCAAAAATCCAAGTTTAATTCACACAATCAGCTTTCAAGGTTTAAAATCAAAGCACATAAATGCACATTTCACAAACTCAGCATTTTCGTCTAGTTAAAACCGACTTCATCAGATGCAGACTCATACCAAACTACACATATTTATATCAATTCTCCTTCTTCTTCTTTCGGCTGCTCATGATAGGGGTCACCACAGCAGATCAACTGTTTCCATTTCTTCTTGTCCTCTGCATCTTGCCCTGTCACACCAAGCACCTGCATGTCATCTCTCACCACATCCATAAACCTTACCTTAGGCCTTCCTGTTTTCCTCTTACCTGGCAGCTTCATCCTTAGCATCTTTTTTCCAATATACTCTGCATCCCTCCTCAGCACATGTCCAAACCAACGTAATCCTGCCTCTCTGGCTTTGTCTCCAAACCTTCCAACCTGGGCTGACCCTCTAATATACTTATTCCTAATCCTGTCCATCCTCATCACACCCAGTGCAAATCTTAACATCTTCAACTCTGCCACGTCAAGTTCTGACACCTGCCTTTTTGTCAGTGCCACTGTCTCCAACCCATATAACATAGCTGGTCTCACTACCCTCTTGTAGACCTTCCCTTTCACTTTTACTGGTACTCTTCTGTCACAAATCACTCCTGACTCTCCACCCACTCCAACCTGTCTGCACTCTCTTCTTCACCTTTATTGCACACTCACCATTACTCTGAACTGTTGATCCCAAGTAATTAAACTCATTCACCTTCACCACCTCTACTCCCTGCATCCTCACCATTCCTCTATCCTCCCTCTCATTCACAGACAAAAATTCTGTCTTAGTCCTGCTGACCTTCATTCCCCTTCTCTCTAGAGCATATATCCACCTTTCCAGGGTCTCCTCCACCTGTTCCCTACTCTCACTACAGATCACAATGCCATCTACAAACATCATAGTCCATGGGGACTCCTGTCTGATCTCGTCTGTCAACCTGTCCATCACCATTGCAAATAAGAAAGGGCTCAGAGCTGATTCTTGATGTAATCCCACCTCCACCTTAAACACATCCGTCACTCCCACCACAGACCTCACCGCTGTCACACTACCCTCGTACATATCCTGTACCACTCTTACATACTTCTCTGACACTCCCGACTTCCTCATACAATACCACAACTCCTCTCTAATATTTAAAGTATCCAATCTGCAACACTAAATAAATAAATGTGATTAGAAAAGCTTAAAACTAATGCCTTGTCATTTGTAAAATAAAATGTTAAAAACACATTTAAAATACTTGAACATTTTTATTCCAATTATTAATAAAGCTGAATATCAATAAAAAATAAATAAATACAACTAAATATTCAACATCATACAATACAAAGAAATACAATAAAGTTCACATAACATTTTAAATGCAAGCTTTTAAATTTTATATGTCTTTTAAAATTGTATTGTGTGATGTTGAATATTTAGTTGTATTTATTCATTTTTTTATTGATATTCAGCTTTATTAATATTTGGAATAAAAATGTTCAAGTATTTTGTGTGTTTTCAACATTTTATTTTACAAATGACAAGGCATGAGTTTTAAGCTTTTTAATCACATTTATTTATTTAGTGTTGCTGATTGGATAATTTAAATATTAATTGATATAAATATGTGTAGTTTGGTATGAGTCTGCATCTGATGAAGTCTGTTTTAACTAGATGAAAACGCTGAGTTGGTGAAATGTGCCTTTATGTGCTTTGATTTTAAACCTTGGAAGCTGCTTGTGTGAATTAAACTTGGATTTTTGCATTAAAGAACAAATGACTGCTGTATTTGCCTGTCAAGGGTACTTGTTTGGAGTTTATAGTTCTTTTTTCTACCTTTGCTGGCTTTTACTTGGTTTACTTCTGCTAAAAGTGGAATAAGGGAGCTGTGTGTCAAGTGAAATTAATTTTCCTCAGAGGAAGTGGATATATCACCAAGCGTTATAAAACACACAGTTCCCAAACTGAGCACTGAATCGCTTACCTATCTAGTTACCCAATATAAACAGCACATTATTAGTTGCAAGTGCCACAAGAGACAGTGTGCTTTGACAGGATGACCTCAGCATTGTGTTGCAGAAAGGAATTTTCTGTTAAAAGTGGGATAAAGGAGCTGTGTGAAAACTTAAATGATCTCCCATTGGGGAAGTGGATACATCACCAAGTATTACACACACACCACTTTACCACATTGAACATCAAATCTCCTACCTAACTAGTTATACAAGGTAGAGAAACAGTATAAGTCACAAGTAACACAAGAGAATCTGAACTTAATGATGTGAAAAAGCATATTTGCACTTGTTAAAAATCCACTGTTTGGAACAGATGTGCATCACAGGTTTTGGGACAAATGCATAGCGTGCACAGAACAGAGTAAGAGCACTGTGATTGTCACATGTTATGATATATGTCCCTACTAAGATTTAGATATTCTCCTTCATGGACATAGCAATACTGTGAGGGACATGTACCTGTTTCAAGGTATGGGATACCAAATAAAAAACTGATGTAAATCAGTGGATTATAAATCAAACTTTACTGCCACTTCATTCCAGGATCATTAAGCACATGTTTTGTCTCATGCTTGCACAATATGCATTAAGACAAACAGACATTTCCTACATAGTACAGTGCACTGCAATATAACAGGGATATTTATGTGTGAGTAGGTTAACTGCCATTGTAACACAGTTGCAAGCATAAGCACTGGAGACCAGATGTACATTAACCAACTGAATTAATTGAGTCAACATCTCTCTGAAATCAAGATAACCTGTTGACAAAATTCAATATAGACATACAATTGTTTGTTGCGTTTTTTTAACTGTCAGCCAGAAAAGCAGCATTGCCAAGCTCATTTGTGATGCTGATGGCAAAGTATTTGCGCATGTGCAAGCATAGCTTGAGGTGTTAAACGTAGAATGGGAATTAGCAGTATTCTGTGTTGCTCTTTATTGACTTTCACAGATGACTTTCATGCAAAGAAGCATTATATACATAGAAATATATGTGAACCTGCTGGAAAGCAGATCAGATATGTATTGCGGCCATGTTTCATGCATAATGATTTACACATTTGTAATGACAGTTTCAGTTAGTTAATCCTTATATGAATACCACAAGTATATTATGAAACACATGAGGGACCAAACATGTTATTGCTGGTGGAAATATGGCTTCTGGAAACATTTTGGAATCAAATAAGTTTATTGGATTACACAGACGTGGTGGGAAGAGGTGGAAATTTGGTGACAGGAATACACAATACAGGCATAATACCACATTAGTGCATGTCTCATTTCTGTACATATTTGTATTGTGTTACTGTTTGCTTTATCAGCATAATTATTCAGGCAAGATCTGCACAAGACAGGTTTCATAACAGGGAGTAGGCACATTACTACAGCAGCAGGATACTGGTGTGTTAAGAAATGGTGCAGCCAACATTTACAGACACAGGAGTCATACAAAATATTCATAAACAGTTTATCATACACCTGAATTTGAACCTTTAGAGCATTACAAGAAAAAATATTATACCTCAGTATTATCGAAGCACAACACATAGGAAGTCATACTTCAGAAAGTTTACATGTGACAGCAGATTTCAGAAAATCAGAATGTATGTATCAGTGGCAGCTGGTGACTTCAAATCAAAGGGGGGGCTGCATGAGACAGCTAAATGGTGGGGCCAACGGGAATGAGTGTGGTCAACTAGAAAGTGGTGGGGCTATGCTAAAAACTGCAAAAACTGGGACTTTAGTTAAATACACTGCCCTTGGTACCACCGCCAAACCGCCATTATGAGAGTCCAAACAAGACAAAATTAATTGTATAAGAAAAAAAATATTTCAATGCATTGGCTACATGACAGCTTACTTAATATCTAGATGGAAACAAAAAGGTTGTGAGGCATGAAAAAAATAAATTATTTTTTAAATACATTACTGGAATGCCGAATGCCAGTCAAAATCAAGTATAAAAAAACAAGCACCACTCAACTCCAACAACTTCTCCTTGCTCTGTACTTCTAATTATTATTTACATTCAGCTTTATAAAAGTGCCAAGTAACTTTCTGAAAGTAGCAATACTTCCACTTGTAAAATGTTTCTTATCCAAAAAAGACCTGCTGCCTGACAAGAACTATCTACTTGTTTCATGGGGAAAACATAATCAAAGTAAAAAATGAATAGCAAACAAGAAAACAAGCTCAAGATAAATTGCTTAAAGGATTACTGCACAGGTTATGAACCACACATGATAGATTGGCATTCTGTTTGTTTATGGGTAAAGCCTGCAAAGATGACTGCAAGTCTCCAAGAAATGTAATGAGTTTCTGAAAATACTGTAATCCTGTCCTTTATTACAAATACTGTCATATGCATTTCAATACCTAAGGCTTATACACTATCTTGTTATGTAAATATTCTCTGCATGGCAACAACAAAAAGGCTTTCAATGTTGGTAATTCTTTAACAGTATGCTTATTAAAGCTTACTTGCATCTTACAGTCTCAGATAAGCTTACCTGATGGTCATTAAAGCATTGCTACTTAAACACAGAGCAGCAGGCACTGCAACAACATGCATTTTCTGAAGAAGAAGAAGAATAAATCAACAGTATAAAAATATGACAGAAAACCAGAACATTCTGTAAAATCAAGGACAGATGAAAAGCCACTGTAGTACTTGTGTCTACCTTGGATGGGAGGATACTCTGCACACTTACACTGCATAACTGCTCCTTGCCTTGCTTGGACACATTCAGAGTCACTAGGTGGGGGAGTGGGGTGCAACAAGTATGTCACAATTTGAAATGTCTCTGGCTGACGGTGATAGCCCTGACACATTTGTCATACCTCTCAGTCTCAGAGCAAGAAATCTGGACAAAGCCATAAACAGAAGTGGAACAAAGGCCCAAAAATAAGGACAATTTTTAAATATTGCTCTTATAAACTTAGAAAGATAACAGAATAGTAGGTTTTGCATTAGTATGAATTTTCTGAAAGGTATGAATTCTGAAACTCAAATGTATGTCATTATTTTCTAACTTCAGTCTTTAATGATTTGCCACTAATTTGCCAGAAAAATACAATTTTATGAAAAACGGACCAAAAATGTGATGCAAAAATATAAAATAGCCACACAATATAGCTGGGAACCTGTCAAAGAAAGGACACTTTTTCAATAGTGGTACTGTTAACATCAGCAGCTGACAAGAAGGAGAATCTACATGCATTTCTGAAATTAAAAGTAATCTATAACTCTGATCATTACAATTATTAATTGTAAACCTGCCACGCTTTCTTCCAAATTTGCCATTTTGCGGAGGGACTATTACGGGGAGAGCAACATTTTCAGCCAAAATCAGGGACAGTTGAAAGGTCTGGATATACCTAATTCTATAAATTGATTTATTTGTGTGTACCTCTCATCCTTATAACACCGGAAATCTGGACAAGGCCAAATGCATTGGGGGAACATACAAAACAGTACAAAAAATTGCACTTGTATAAACTTTGTCAGTTGACAGAACAACAGGTCTTTTTTTACCATGCATTTTTCTGAAGAGTATGAAGTCTAAAACTCAATGTCTGTCATTATTTAGTGACTTCATTCCTAAATGATTTGCGAGAAAACTACAAATTTTATGAGGAGCAAACCACAAATAAGAAGCACAAATCTATTCATTCTGCAAAAAATCTGGACAGTTAAGTGGTATAGTTCAGCTGGGGCTGTCTGAGTTTGCCACCCTTCCCTGCTCACAAAATCATGGTTGAATGGGGTCTCCCACCTGCAGCTATTCCAATGTCCCATGACTTGGCTATTTCACTCCATTCACCATAAACACTGCAATGTGCATGCTGTTTTACTTCTACGATGATCTGGATTTCATTCAAAAGTTTTATTTTACATTTTACAGCACAAACACTGATAGACATCTGCTAAACAAAGCAATGCAGTCTCACAAAGAAAATAAACTTAGCATTAAAACTTCTCTTCCCATGAAACTCACATTCATTGGAACAGCATTGAAACCCACATTCAAAGAAAATACATCTGGCCAGTGGCAGATAAAGATTAACTTTGAGCTGTTTTCAAATCATAGGCCCTTTGCACAGGAAACATACATGTGTTTTTTGATACACCTTCCTGATTGCATTAAATTATATTCCTCGTACAATACAGTACAGCTGTTAGAGAGCATTTTAAATGTATTGTTTTGAACATTTTTCTAGGAAACAATGAAACAAAATGCATGCACCAATAATGACAAAACTGCCAGTTCAGAAGATTTCCATCAGAAAAGTCTACTCAAACTTCTACAGTCAATCAGTATCAGTAAATATGGACAATCTCTGCAGAAGTAAAAATCATCTAAATAATTCCACATTAAAGGGATCTGTAACTAATAAAGAGGTTGGTGCTAGCAAACAATTTTATATTGCATTGTTTCATCTACAAATCAAGTGCCTGTTGCCATTGAGGAATAAATTGCCTATGTTATATTAAAACATTGAAAAGCTAGTAATATTGCAATAGGGAATGGATGGCAAACTGATAACAGGTTCATCGTTACTAGGTATGTCCACCAAAGAGGACATTTTCAGGACTGCAGCATCCACCCCCTTTAAAAGTCAACACAGTACAGTATCATAAATGCATCTCTATATTGTGAGAGTAGAACCCACAGCCTTCTGCATAAAAATCAAGTAAAGTACCTGTTGTGCTATTAACAATACAAGCTGACTCAGCATAAGCAGCATTAAACTTCTCTTCAAGCACTCAGCTCCTTGTAAAATCCACTTGACACTCAACTGTATCTCTCAACTTTGAAGCATAAGAAATCTGGAAAAAGCCAACATTTATTTGTAGGGGGGGGGGGGGACAAAAGCCCCAAAACTAGGGACATATTTTAAACATTGTTTCTATAATCTTGGGAAGTTGCTAGAATAAAATGCTGTGTTACCAACTGCCATTTCCCTGCCAAGTCTTGAACCCTGGATCCTGTGCACTACAGTCAGAGCAACATACCACAATGCCAAATCAGCTGTTTTTTTGAAAGGCAGGTAGACAAACCTAAATGGCTATCATTTAGTGACTTCATTTCTCACCATAGCTTTTGACATCTTACTACAAAACACCTAGGCAAAGCCAATAATGGGGGAATACAGCCCCCAAACATATTCAGTGAATTCAGCTCTCACCATAGCTCTCAACCTCTTAGCACAAAGAACCTGGACAAAGCCAATAATGGGGAAATCCAGCCCCAAAAATAGGGACAAATTGAAAATATTGATCTTATAAACAGAAAATTGCTAGAATTAACGGTTTTGTGTTATCATGCACTTTCTGAAGAATATGAAGTCTAACCACAAATTTCACATGAACAAAAATCTGAGGCAAAAATTTCACAAGTGGTGGTGGGTAGGGAATTCAAGCTCTTGCTACCTGTTCCTAAGGCACAGGGTTTGAGTCTAGCCACCAGGCAGACACACACACACACACACACACACACACACACACACACACACACACACACACACACACACACACACACACATCCTACCCGAGCCCAACGTCTGTTGTAAATGTCAGTTTCCTTCCTGCAGTAAAATCCATTGCTCCAAGTTTGTTCATTCCTGAATTACAACAGCCTGTGATGAGAGCAAGTCCTAGTCCTTCCCTTTCCCACGAGAGCAAGCTGGGAGCTGGGTGCTACCCATCCTGCAGACATTGCAGTCCAATCCCCTTCCAGTCTATGCAGTTGTAACTGCATAGACTTCGGGGATATATGCTGCTGAATGCTGCCTTCCTAATCCGGACTGCTGGTGAGACAGTCCGGATTCTGTGCACATGCACGATGTTCCGGGGCTCACGTTTGATTTCTTTTTGTTTTACTTTTATTTTTATTTGTTCTTTTCTTTTCTGTTTTACAGCTGGGGGGGCTGCAGTCCTGTAGCCCAATAGCACAAGCTGCCCCTGGTATGTATTCATCTTCATTACTCTCTTGACAACTGTAATCGATATACTCAACCCTTCATCTTGTTCAAAACTATATTAAGCTGACTAAACATATATAGCTAAGCACAGCAGCACAAAGCACATTAGAGTAATGCTGCTGATGGCAAAAACTCACAAGATGTTGGCATAAGCTATGAACTTCCATTTGCCTTAGTTCCAGTTGATGCCCAGTGCCAGACATTGCACAAAGGCAAAAATGGAAGAATAATGACACAGAAGGGAGAACATACATCAACAGGGTGTAAGGGAGGCAGGGACAGACTAACATATGACAGAAGCAGGATAATGATGGCTCATAACAGTATGTAGACAACAGCTACACATAAAATAGTGTACTAAAACAGTCAATAACACTTAGGTAATACCTGGATTAGAACCTCTGAAAATAGCCAAAAATCTGTCTATACAATTGAGTATTATTCCAACACATCACAAAGGAATTACTACTGCACACCCTTTAAAAATAAAAATGTAAATAGAGAGAAATACAGACATTTGCAGTTAACTACATGATAAGAATATGAAATGTCATGAAACAATTTGATATACAGCTGTAATTGAACCCATGACACTATGCAAAAACAACAGTCTACAAACAGAGTAATTATTTCAACATGCCACAAAAGAACTCATAATTCATTACATCCAGCAGCCTAAGAACTGTTACAGTAACTGTTTCACAGTACTGCTTTTATCTGGCTTTACTTTATATTCACATAGTGCAGTGGAGTTAATCACATTTGCATGAAAGTAACTGGACCACTGATGCTGAAATTTAAATCTTCAGCTTTTAGTAAATAAAAAATAACCACAAAACTGGAATCACACCAACATATTGTAATTTAGCGCTTTTGTCTTGACAATGCAAAAGGCTTCATCAGAATAAAGCATAATTTGAACAGCTGCCTTATATACCATTCAAAAACACCTGATTGGACAACTACAAACTTTCATTCAACATTTAAAGATATAGTACAGTAAAACCCTACATGAAATTATCTATAGAAGAAGTTAAAAATACATAACATATAAACAAATATAAATTTTTGCTTTTATGCATGGTTTTGTGTAAAAGACCATACTAAGATACGAAACTGCAATGATTTAATATTCAGAACTGGCTTTTAGTTTTTACACACTCTGAATGGAACATTGGTCATTCAGTCCAGGAGGGGTGACTGCATTTAATTTAAGCTGCCATTGTAGTTCCCTGAACTCCAAAAATTCATTGTGTGACCCCCCTCTCTGTCCCAAGTCTACGTGGTCAATCAGCACGAATTTGAAAGTATGTTGTGGAAAAATAATCACATGTTTTGCCAGCGAGTTATTCCTGTCCATCTTTCTAATACTATAAATATGTTGATAAATCCTAGTACGGAACTGTTTGAGAGTTTTTTCCACATAATATGCAGGACATTGTTGACAAGATGCTAAATATACAACACCCTGTGATTTGCAACTATATTTCTTTTTAAGCTTTATGGACCCATAATTATGGACATTAACTGAGTTGAATTCTAAAATGTGTTGACATTGAGTACAGGACCCACACTTCATCATCTTACCCTCTGAATTAGTTGTCCCTTCCCTTTCTACCATGTTTTTTATACATTTTTTTATACATGTTTTTTATACATACATCCTTCTGGTACACTATTTCTGGTCTCTCCCTCACATATTTTGGGGGTCCACCAAGAAAATGACTCAGTTTTTCTCAATTATATTGTCTTATATTGTAGAAATCACTGTTAGAAGTTAAAACTAGTGCTCTACTGAAGTGCTTTATAGATTTCGTGTTCATACCTTGGGACGGATTATTCAACCCTATACCCATCACTGGGGTGAAAACTCCCCTAAGTCTTTTTTGTACCACTTCAGTGAAACTATCACTTAAAAAGTTCTCTGGGAACCCTCTTTTATGAACATTTCCTTCAAAACCCCACATTGTGTCACAAATTCATCTGTTTTCAAAACCATCCTTGCCAACCGGATGCATTGTCCTTTTACCAAGGATTTTTTCTGATGGATAGGGTGGTGACTAGAGTAATACAGCAAGGTATTCGAATATGTGGGCTTCCTGTAAATATTAGAGGAAAATTCACTTTTTAGTTTGTTTTTAGATAATTTAATGTCCAAATAACTAATTTCCTCTTCCGATACATTCATGGTGAATTTCAAAAATGTAGTAGTCGTATGTAAGTATTGAAAAAATTTGTTATTCTGTCTCTCATACCTGTCCAAAATATGATATCATCCAAAAAACTTGCAAAATATATTCATGATTCTGAGAAATTACTGGTTAGAACATAATTCAACTCCCAATAATTCAATACTATGTTGGCAAAGGAGGGGCACATGCTGCCCCCATGGCCACTCCAGTTTTCCTGCTTAAATAGTTATTTTTCAAATGTTATGGAATTATTCTCTAGCAGTATCTCCATCAAAGTAGCCAAAGTAGAAATTTTGTCATGTGTAAATCAGTATATTTACTCAAATACTCAAAAAAAAAACATTCTATACCCAAGTTATGGGCATCACGGAAAAAAAGATCGACTATGTCAATAGTTACAAAAATGAGGTCTTCATTATATAAATTCTGATCAATACACCCCCCAAAATCCCGAGTCCTTGATATATGTAGGGTGTTGTAAAAGTACCTGTTTTGTGTGTTTGTCTATGTATTGGACTATATAAAAAGTTTTTGAAACCCACTTCATCCAGTAGTAGATGTCAGAGCTTCAAAAACTTTTTATATAGCTCAATGCATAGACAAACACACAAAACAGGTACTTTTACAACACTCTACATATATCAAGGACTCTTGGGATTTTTTGGGACGTATTGATCAGAATTTATATAATGACGACCTCATGTTTTAAACTATTGACGTGGTTGATCTTTTTTCCGTGACCCCCATAACTTGGGTATAGAATGTTTTTTTAGTATTTGAGTAAATATACTGACTTTACACATGACAACATTTCTACTTTGGCTACCTTGATGGAGATACTGCTGGAGAATAAGTTCATAACATTTGAAAAACAACTATTTAAGCAAAAAACTGGAATGGCCATGGGGGCAGCATGTGCCCCCTCCTTTGCCAACATAGTATTGGCCTATTGGGAGTTGAATTATGTTCTAAACAGTAATTTCTCAGATTCGTGGACATATTTTGTACATTTTTTGGATGATATCGTTATATTTTGGACAGGTACGAGAGACAGACTAAATGATTTTTTTCAATACTTACATATGACTACTACATTTTTGAAATTCACCATGAATGCATTGGAAGAGGAAATTAGTTATTTGGACATTACGTTATCTAAAAACAGACTAAGAGGTGAATTTTTCCTCTAATATTTACAGGAAGCCCACATATTCGAACACCTTGTTGTATTTCTCTAGTCACCACCCTATCCATCAGAAAAAAAATCCTTGGTAAAAGAACAATGCATCCCGTTGGCAAGGATGGTTTCAGAAACAGCAGAATTTCTGACACAATGTGGAGTTTTTAAGGACATGTTCATAATAAGAGGGTACCTGGAGAACTTTTTAAGTGATATTTTCAATGAAGTGGTACAAAAAAGACTTAGGGGAGTTTTCACACCACTGATGGGTATGGGGCTGAATAACTCATCCCAAGGTATGAACAAGGAATCTATGAAGCACTTCAGTGGAGCACTAGTTTTAACCTTTAACAGTGATGTCTATGATATAAGACATACAATTGAGAAAAACTGGGTAATTTTCCTGGTGGACCCCCAACTTATTAATGTTCTGGAGAAAAGACCACAAGTAGTCTACCAGAAGGATGTATTTATAAAACACATGGTAGAAAGGGAAGAGACAACTAATTCAGAGGGTAAGAAGATTAAATGTGGGTCCTGTACTCAATGTCAACACATTTTAGAATGTAACTCAGTTAATGTCCATAATTATGTGTCCATAAAACTTAAAAAGAAATATAGTTGCAAATCGCAGGGTGTGGTATATTTAGCAACTTGCCAATGATGTCCTGCATATTATGTGGGAAAAACTCTCAAAGAGTTCTGTACTTGGATTTATCAACATGTTTATAGTATTAGAAAGATGGACAGGAATAACACTCTGGCAAAACATGTGATTATTTTTCCACAACATACTTTCAAATTCGTGCTGATTGCCCATGTAGATTTGGGACAGAGAGGGGGAGTCATACAATGAATTTTTGGAGTTCAAGGAACTGCAATGGCAGCTTAAATTAAATGCAGTTACCCCTCCTATACTGAATGACCAATATTCAATTCAGAGTGTGTTAAAACTAAAAGCCAATTCTTCTTCTTCTTCTTCTTTCAGCTGCTCCCGTTAGGGGTTGCCACAGCAGATCAACTGTTTCCATTTCTTCCTGTCCTCTGCATCTTGCTCTGTCACACCAACCACCTGCATGTCTTCTCTCACCACATCCATAAACCTTACCTTAGGCCTTCCTCTTTTCCTGTTACCTGGCAGCTTCATTCTTAGCATCTTTTTCCCAATATACTCTGCATCCCTCCGCAGCACATGCCCAAACCAACGTAATCCTGCCTCTCTGGCTTTGTTTCCAAACCATCCAACCTGGGCTGACCTTCTAATATACTTATTCCTAATCCTGTCCGTCCTCATCACACCCAGTGCAAATCTTAACATCTTTTTTTACTTATTTATTTATTTATTTATTTATTTAAATTTGTTGACCGGAAGTGTCCGACTGGACATAGGTCCATTTTCAGCAGAGGAGTGGGGAGAAAAGCTCCACAGTTAAAATAAACGGACAGTATATACATTGGATTACATAGTGAATAACAATTTACATGTCAATTACTTACAACATATTTCCAGATGAAGAACATAGTACATCAGTAGACAACTAGAATTTTTATCTGTGAAGTGCATGCCAGACATCTGCCATGTCAAGCTCTGACTCCTGCCTTTTTGTCAATGCCACTGTCTCCAACCCATATAACATAGCTGGTCTCACTGCCCTCTTGTAGACCTTCCCTTTCACTCTTACTGGTACTCATCTGTCACAAATCACTCCTGACACTCTTCTCCACCCACTCCATCCTCCCTGTACCCTCTTCTTCACCTCTCTTCCACACTCACCATTTCTCTGAACTGTTGATCCCAAGTACTTTAACTCATTCACCTTCACCACCTCTACTCCCTGCATCCTCACCATTCCTCTATCCTCCCTCTCATTCACACACATATATTCTGTCTTAGTCCTGCTGACTTTCATTCCTCTTCTCTCTAGAGCATATCTTCACCTCTCCAGGGTCTCCTCCACCTGTTCCCTACTCTCACTACAGAACACAATGTCATCTGCAAACATCATAGTCCATGGGGACTCCTGTCTGATCTCGTCTGTCAACCTGTCCATCACCATTGAAAATAAAAAAGGGCTTAGAGCTGATCCTTGATGTAATCCCACCTCCACCTTAAACACATCCGTCACTCCCACCGTAGACCTCACTGCTGTCACACTACCCTCATACATATCCTGTACCACTCTTACATACTTCTCTGACATTCCCGATTTCCTCATACAATACCACAACTCCTCTCTAGGCACCCTGTCATATGCTTTATCTAAATCCACAAAGACACAATGCAACTCCTTCTAACCTTCTCTGTACTTCTCCATCAACACTCTCAGAGCAAACATAGCATCTGTAGTGCTCTTTCCTGGCATGGAACCATACTGCTGATCACTAATCATCACCTCCCTTCTTAACCTAGCTTCCACTACTCTTTCCCATAACTTCATGCTGTGACTGATCAGTTTAATCCCTCTGCAGTTACTACAGCTCTGCACATCACCCTTATTCTTAAAAATTGGTACCAAAACACTTTTACTCCATTCCTCAGGCATCCTCTCACTTTCCAAGATTTCATTAAACAATCTAGTTAGAAACTCCACCGCCATTTCACCTAAACACCTCCATGCTTCCACAGGTATGTCATCTGGACCAACAGCCTTTCCGTTCTTCATCCTCTTCATAGCTATTCTTACTTCCTCCTTGCTAATCCACTGCACTTCATGATTCACTATCCGCACATCATGCAGCCTTCTCTCCCTCTCATTCTCTTCATTCATCAACCCCTCAAAGTACTCTTTCCATCTGCTCAACACACTCTCCTCGCTTGTGAGTACATTTCCCTCATTATCCTTTATCACCCTTACCTGCTGCACATCTTTACTAGCTCACTCCCACTGTCTAGCCAATCGGTACAGGTCCTTTTCTCCCTCCTTAGTGTCCAACCTTTTATACAATTCTTCATACGCCTTATCCTTAGCCTTCGCCACCTCTCTCTTTGCCATGCATCTCATCTCCTTATACTCTTGTCTACTTTCTTCATCTCTTTGACAATCCCACTTCTTCTTCACCTACCTCTTTCTCTGTATACTCTCTTTATATATAAAACTAAAAGCCAATTCTCAATATTAAATCATTGCAGTTTCTTATGTGGTAACAAACAGCATATTTTTTAAAAAAAAGTCTTGTTGAATACATTCCTTATTTTATGTGGTAACATACAGCACATTTAAAAAAAAATCTTGTTGAATACATTCCTTAATTTTTAGCATATTTTACACAAAACTATACATAAAAGCAAAATATTTTATATTTGTTTATATGTTATGCATTTTTAACTTCTTGTATTGATAATTTCATGTAGGGGGTTACTGTGCTATATATTTAATTGTGGAATGAAAGTTTGTAGTTGTCCAATCAGGTATTTTTGAATGGTATATAAGGTGGCTGCTCAAATTATGTTTGATTCTGATGAAGTCTTTTGCATTGTCAAGATGAAAAGTGCTAAATTAAAATATGTTGGTGTGGTTCCAATTTCGTGGTTATTCTTTGTTATTTACTGGTTGGTGTGTTTTGTTTGTAAATCTTCAGCTTTTGGGTTAGGAAGTAAAACAATGTTCACCATCACTTAGCATTGGTGAGCTATGCCAGTCTCCACTCAAATGCGGATGACAACAAGGGAAGGCTTTCCCATGGAACATTTCTGGCCATATGTGTTGTGTGTATATCTATTTTTTGATCAGATTAAATGTAAGAAAAATATGTGAATAGGACAGTGGTAAAAAGGAGGCTGGCAAGCAAAGCGTAGGGCACAAGGAGAAGAATACAAGAATTTGTAGGAGGGTGGTGGGAGTGCACGATAGCTATCTACTTCTTCACAACATAAATGTACTATTGTACACACAGTTTCATGACTTTGGAGTCACCACACCAGGGCTGGTTGACAACAACAGGATATGCTTGTATGGCCAACTTGACCATATCAAGTGTGTCAAGATGATACATAGGCAAAGTAGTGAGCTGTGTATGCAGTATCATTTCTTTTTGGGGGAATGTGCCCATTTTGTTTCTTTTCTTTTTTTTTTTTTTTTTTTTTTTTTGTAGGAGAACGAGAGGTATGTTGTAGAAGGTGCTTGGGAATGAAAGGCTCAGTTAGGTAGAATAGGTTAGGAAGCATGGGCAGACATACAGGACATACAAGACATTCAGGGATGGTGATGAGGACAAATGGTTGGGGACAACATGATTGGGGATAGGTATGAGACATCAGAGGAGCACCTACATCCAGCTTGAGAGCAATGAAAATCTAGTCCTCACCTTCAGAACTGTCATCATTGTCTGCTGTACCAGATGCCTAGGTCAGTGCCAGATGTGGCATTATTTTTAGAATCTGAACCAAAACATTTTCAACTTTGCTAATACATATACCAAGACCCCTGCCCATGATATCCTTCACAAGCCCTGTCAGCTCCTGCTGGATAACCAAATTGCCACCTCCACTGGTACTGCTCCTGGAGGGTACCATTGTAACAGAGTCAGGACAGAGCCACGTGATGCAGGTGAAACAAGTAGGGCTGGGGTTGTGAAAGCAATGCTGATAGGTTGTGAACCCAAAGTGCTGGGTGTCTGTCCTGACATCTGTGGAGGTATGGCAGGCCAAGGCACAATGGTTAGGCAACCTTTCTATGCTGTTAGCTACTTTGTTTTCAGCTGTAAGATATGCTGGCAAGATAATGTTAATACATAATAAGTGCCCTAAAAATAGATAGTTTAGGGAGTGACAAAAAAGAGATAATTGGATCCATGCTATGTCACATTATTTTACTTTTTCAATACACTTTTTTAGCAATATAGAAACAATTATGATAATTTATTATTGTAGACCTTTGTCAGAGCCATATATGATGTGAAGGTGTTAGTTTGCCTTAAAATAAACAAATTTCACTGCTAGGATTTAAGAAAGACCAGCCTTTATTTCTCAATGAAGGATAGGATATATGCATTCAAATGTACTAATTGCAATTATCATATTTGAATTGTTCCTCACATATTATTGATGTTATTTTTTTTAGAAATACTATCCTCTAAGTAATTGCTGATTCTGGGTATTGAACCTACACATGGTTAATCTGGTGTGCTCATTACTTAATGCAAGCAGCAAGAGTTATTTGTGAAAGCATGCAGGCTTGATATTAAAGTTGAGGTATGCCTGTTCAAGACTGCTCAAGGTGCTATTGACTGAGGGAATGAAAATTATCTAGCTTAAATTTGGGTCTGAGGCATACTTACCCCATGCCTCTCTGAGGTGAGTCAATCTCTCCTAATTGCAGCCCATTGCTTCTATGGCTTCTACAGCTGCATAGTACAAAAAGAAAAAAAGACACATATATATATATATATATATATATATATATATATATATATATATATATATATATATATATATATATATATATATATATATTTGTTTATTTATTTTATTTTACATTTGTTGACCAGGCTAGTCTAACTGGATATATGTCCATTTTCAGTAGAGGCCCGGGGAGAAAAGCTCCAAGGAAAAAACATACAATTTAATAGAGAATAATATCAAGACAGTTTTATACAGCAATAATAATACAATAAAAGCAGTTTTATACAGCAATAAATTTAGCATAACATGTTAAGCTAAAGAAATTCTTAAAAGAATATAAAAAAATAGAAGAATTAAAAGTTGTTTTTTTTTTTTTTCAATTATAACCTACTCTTACTAGAAACAGGTCTTAGAAGGGTAGTATACTAAGTAGGTTAAAGTATACTACATTTACATTTTACATTTGTTGACTGAGCTAGTCTAACTGGATGCATGTCCATTTCCAGTAGAGGCCCGGGGAAAAAAACTCCACGTATTTGTACAGAGTAAATAGATGGTAAAAGAATAGAAGTTATACAGTGTTGTCAAAAAAAAGTCAAAAAATTATAAGATAATACAAGAGTTTTAACAAATACTGTAGAATAGAAATCCAGTTCTTTAAGGTACAGAGATCACTTTTACTCATATACATGAAATTTGTGTACTATAGGATATGTTGTTAATTTGTAATAGGTAGTAAATGAAGGAAGGGTGAGAAGAGTGAGTTGGGGGGGGAATTAGTCAGGGTTAGTACAGGTGCATAGCCAGTGATTATTGAGATATGGTTTTAGTTGTGAAAGCATGCAGGCTTGATATTAAAGTTGAGGTATGCCTGTTCAAGACTGCTCAAGGTGCTATTGACTGAGGGAATGAAAATTATAATTAATTTATATATATATATATATATATATATATATATATATATATACATATTTATGCACATACAAAAACATAATGAATAACCATGTTGGCTGGCTAGATAATTAATACCATATCATACACGTTTGGGTCAGTATACTGAGTAGTATCTCCAGTCCAACCTCAGCCTCCCATTTGCTTAGGAGGTCCTGCTTGTGCTTCTTAAAGTCACTATAGTGGTGACAACATTTTTCTCCAGTGAATGGAATGCCAGTTGCACTGGAGACAGCCTTTGCCAAGGCGTTCCAAGCTTCAGCCTCATAATGTGACTTGATATAATCCCCTTCCAGCAGCCTATGGCAGTAGAGTTCCACAAGGAGTGCCACAAAAGTCCTGGACTCCTCAACACCCCATCATTGTGCTCTAAATTTAGCATCACTCTCTCCACCACCATCTATGTCTGCAGAAGTCAAGCTAGCAATATATATCTGAATGGGTGCCTAATTCAGATCTTGCATGTAACAGGCTGTGTGCAAAGACACACAGCCTTGCCAACTCCATTTGCACAAATAAAATAATATGGATTCCTTGGCAGACACATTGGCCTACTTACATCAAATTGCACTACAGGTATGGAACATGACAATGAGGTTTGCCATGTATGATGTTCAAACTTTTGACATATGTTACAATGTTCAGCAATGAAATGCTTAATAGCTTTGCTTGTAATCCTTTGTGTTTGGAAGGATAAATAAGATGAATTGTGACATATTTTGATGTTGGGACTTGCACTCTGTTAAAATTGTGTTTTGACATCTATGAATCAAACCCATGGGATAAAAAAATGCAAAAGTTGAAACTTAGCTTATTATTTCTCATTGCCTTAGAACTTCCTTTTAAGCATGGTAATTAGAGATATACTAGTTTTGGAATTAATGGAGATATACTTCAGAGAGGCCTGAATGTGTGTGGCTTTAAATAACCCTGGAAATGCATTACTATACAAAAGGCTATATTTCTGTTTGTAAATGTATTTCAGATGGATGGAATTGTATGACCAGAATAATACAGGTTGGGAAATGTTACATATGTACTTCAAAAGCTATACTGTCATAAACACATAGTTAGGATATGTGCTGATTTGTTATGATTATAACAAAAGTATTTTGCCCATCATATATATGCAAGTGCATTTTAAATTAAATATAATTATTGTCATGTTTAAGGAATTATCCATGCATTAGCTTAAGTTTATATGAAAATCATTAACGATATATGCTAAACAGAAAAGTTTAGTTATACAAGCATTACTGATACAATGTTTGCAATAAATACATTTATCATTCACATTTCTGTTTAGATTTACATTCCTAATTAAAATGTTGTGAGAAATGGGATTTTGACACCTTTTGTAAAAGTATCATTTAGCTGGATTTGAACAATTAATCACCTGCATTCTTTATATGAAGTCATTAAACTTACACCATGTGCCACAGACATATATAAGTGGCAGGTGGAATTTCTCTACTCAGTATTGTACAGAATGCTGATGGCTACGCAACACTAACAGGCTTGTTTGCACCACATAAAGCACAATTTTCCTCAGGCAGTGAACCATGTTTTTGTGCTGCTGAGAAGATTGCAAATTCAAAAGGCATAAGAAAAAATATATGGCAGGGAAAAGCTAATGGTATAATGAATTCAGTTAACAGCTATAGCTAGCAATGACCAAAGCAAGAAGTGTATTACAGTGACGCATTCAACCTTCTCACAACACCTTGCAAAATCATAAATGTACTTTGTGGAACTCATTTTCAAATTTGTAATTAATGACAAATAATGTAAAAGTGGGCAGGGAACACCTCACTTGCTCTTAGCAATACTTGAGCTTTACACAAGACAGTTGTTGTTGTTGTCTTTCGGTTTTTCCCGGTTAGGGGTTGCCACAGCAGAACTCCGGTCCGCTAATGATTGGCAGTAGATTTTGATGAACGCCAAGATGCCAGCTTGACATTCAACCTTCAACGAAGGCACGCCCATTTACGCATGTCTTTCGAATGCCCACTCAAGCACAGGGAGGACATGCAGACTCCACACAGAAGGCACTCCCTGCACTCCAGCTGAGAACAGAACGGGAGAACCTCTTGCTGTGAGGTAACAATGCTACCACTGCACCACCGCGGAAGCAGTGATCTAACAAAATCTGTGAAATTGTCAGTTAACTGGATTTGAACCCTGCATCAGCTCTCTTTTTTCTGTAAAATCACTGCACCTATACATTCTGCCACAGAGAAAGTTACCTGACACATGCATTTCTTCACTGAGTACTATCCATAATGCCAACAGCAACCAGACTAGTGTCATAAGGCAGCCTAAACTATTTTTTCACTTTTTCACTTTTTCCTTAGGGAGTGAACCATGTTTGTACACTGTCAAGCACAGCACATATGAAAAAGGCATTCACAAAATATATGAGTAAAGAAAAAGTTGACAGTATAATGAATTCACTTAATGGGTATATCTACAATGACCAGAGCATATCTTCTTGCAGCATCATAAATGTACTTTTTAGAACACTTTAGTAAACTTGTAGTTAATGACAAATAATGTGAAAGTGAACAGACAACAGCTCACATGCTGTTAGCAATACTGAGAATAGTTTAATTTTACATAACACAGTGATAAAAATAAATGTTTGTCAATAGTTATACATATCACTCTCTGTGAAAATAATAATTGACTGTATTCAAACTCTGCATTACCTGTCTTATTTCTGTGAAGTCAATGAAATTACATATTATTCAGCAGGGATTGGTTATCTGAGATGTGGAATTTAGTCACTAAATACTATTCAGACTGCTAAAATCTGCACATCATTGCGAGACATGTTTGCACTGCATAAGGTAGCCTAAACTAAGTTTTTCACTTTTTCCTTTAGTAGTGAACTCTGCTTGCATGCTGCCAAACAGCACACAAATGCAGATTACAAATAAAAATAAAATGCATGTTGAGAATAATTGAAATATAATCTGCAAACAGGATTTGAATACTACATAATTTGTCTTATTGCTCTCAGTTCACTTCATGTACACACTGTGCCATGGAGTTAGACATATGTTATGTACATTCTCTGTAGCCATTACTAGCTGGGTAACTGAGGACTGTGCAATGATGCTGGGCTTATTTGTGCTACTGAAGGCAAGCTAAATGAAATGTTTTACTTTTTTTCCTTTAAGCAATGAAACTTAATTATGTGCTGCCAAGCAGTGTGCCTTTGCAGAAGGAAAAATATAATACAACATTTACAAAAATTTTTTTGGAGAACAATTTAAAGGAACATGAAATTAATCAAAGTGTATATCTACCAATGAGAAGAGTTACTATTGGATTACACTGATACATTCAACCTTCTCATATCTCCTTGCCACATCATCATTATCATTTATGTCTCACAATATCAAGACTTGAGGTAATGCCATGGGAATGAAAAGGGGGCAGGGAATAGCAGAAATGCTTTTATTTTTCACACAGCACACACAATTAATATTGGTCTGTTTGTTTTAGTCAATACTAACATTACTTGAGTTTGGCATCTCAACATATTCACAGACCAAAATGAATGCCCACATTTATTATGACCTCCCTCAGTAAAATGATCACATAATGCCACAAGAGATAGGTGTGTAACAGCTTGAATTTCTTCACTTAGTACTGTCCAGAGTGCTGGGGAAAGTGCACCAATGCCAGTCTCATTTACACTATTCACGACATTCCAAATTAAATTTGTCAGTTTTTACCTTGCAAAATGAACTGCCGTTAACTGCAACTGACCACTATCAGTCAATGGAGCACAATGGCAAATGGTGTGCAAACAATCAATTTTTTTTTATTTTTTAACATATAAACAGAAGTACATTTACTACAGTTCTAAATAGCAACAATGCAATTGTACAGAAATCCCTCAGAGCTACACGCTCCAGGGATCTAAACCTTGTCATCACAATAAACAAAACATGTTGGAGGGATAGGTTCCTGACCCAGAGACTCCCCAGACTCTGGAATAGATTGCCCATACATGTCAAGCAGAGTGCCTCTTTGGACCTCTTCAAGAGGAACCTTGACGATTGGATGGGAGAAAGGAAATTCACCCCAGGGATCACGTCAGTCGCCCTGCTAGACAGGGGTCCAGGAAAGTAAATAATGTGGGATGAAATATTCAGGGAATTGTTATGGCTAGGCTTGTATAGGCCCTAGGGCTGATAGCCTAGTACTAACCTATGAACCTATGAACCTATGAAAAGAAAACAGTCTTTTTCCCAAGGGAAAAATATACAGTATATGCATTTAAATATACATTTCTAATGTTTCCTCAACTTTATTTTACAACAGAAACCTTTACAGATTTGAACCATCAAATCATGGTATTAATGGCAATCATCTATGATAATTTCTCATATTTGTACAGACAATGACATATATTAGCAAGGAGTGGTAAAGGTGTTTAGATGTACTCAAAATGTGACATTATATCAAGTCACATTGAAAGTGCAATAGAAACAAGTTATGAAAGTTGTCATTTCTCATTTACCAATAAATGCCTGGACAAATGGGATATTGGCAGAAATTAGGATAGCCATATACTCACACAATAACAAAGGCTGAAAACAATGCAGGTATACTCCTCTCTTTCTTTATGGTGCCCCATTCCTTTATCTACACTCACCTAACATCAATGCTACCTGACATTTATTTCTTATTGTATCTGTACCAGTGATTAATGTACTTACTTGAATATGCCCAACCTTTCTTAGTAAGAAGTGGTAACTGTGGTCATTAAAACAGTATTTGAAGGTTAGGAAAGTTGCTGTACTAACTCAGTACTTTCAGACTTTTTAGCAAGCATCTTCTCCCTGACACACCATCAGTAAGTGTGCATCAAAGAGGGGAGAATGTGAAGCATGGATTGTTCTTGCAGTCAGACTAATCATAGACACCTGCAAGAAATTAGTAGGCAAAACTTCTCCATACTTGTCCTTGCAGTGCTAAGGCATGTGCATGCAACTGTATAGCTCCTTACACCATGTTTATCTTCCCTGCACTAAGTGCAGAGTGTGGTATTCAGGAATGCTAATAATTTAACACCTCATTTAAATACTGACATTACTCACAGGGCTGACTCTGCTCTACTAAAAGAAGTTGTGTAGCTAATGAAGTTGTATCATAGTGGGGAGACTACTGGGATCCAGATAGCTCAATGCTGCTAAAGCACACACTTTAGAATGTAGATGTATCTACTTTCTAAACTGCTTTCTTGTCAAGGTATGTTGCAGTTTCTTAAATAATGTTTTTAGTGTAAAATTAAGTATGAACTGCAATGCCCACTGCAAACCATTTTTGTCTGCTTTTTCTTTATGATTTATGGTTGGCATACCCATGTATGTTACTTATTTCTTTGCCTTACACAATTTGGTAAAGAATTCTACCTGACATAATTTTTGTAGGTTTTTTTGAGCAGTTATTTCAAAAGACAGTAGTATAACTTAATAGCAAGGTCAGGTATTTTTACATCTGTGGCCAAAAAATGCTCTCCATACCAGTGCAGATGGCACTATAAAAAATGTTGCCATTGTGGTGTATTCAATGGACTGAGTTGTTTTGCCTAGCTAATGCTCTTTGGGGGCGGGGAGGTGCATGACGTAAGGACTGTGAGACAGGAAGGATGTTGATTGTATTGTACGCTGGCTTGTCAATAAAGTTTGGAGTTGGTA
The DNA here is from genome assembly GCF_019279795.1 of Protopterus annectens. NCBI lineage: Eukaryota > Metazoa > Chordata > Ceratodontiformes > Protopteridae > Protopterus > Protopterus annectens. The sequence continues at coordinate 299,683,397 of NC_056730.1, read as the reverse complement.
GCAACAGCACACAGTTGTCCCGCGTCTTCCTTTCTTAAGTAAAAGAACACGACATGGTGTCAGAAGTGCTGTGTGGCTGTGCCTGGGACTGCTGAACACTTGCTGAAGACCGTACGAGTGGCCTAGTGCCGTGGGGGCGGACATGTCGGACGAAGAGAATGGTCGGCAGCCGCGAAATAGAATTAACATGGCGGCTAGCGCTCCTAATGCTACGTTTAGCATTCAGCCGCCTGAGCCCTTTGATTTCTCCAAACCTCATGAATGGACACGATGGATACGCCGCTTTGAACGGTTCCATCAGGCCAGCAATTTATCTTCGAACCCAGAAGGGAACCAGGTGAACACCCTGATATACTGCATGGGCGATGAGGCAGACGATGTCCTGAGAGGCCTCAAACTAACCGATGCAGAGCATCAGGAGTATGCCAAAGTGAAAGACGGCTTGAAAGATTTTTATTGTCAAAAGAACATTGTTTATGAACGTGCACGATTTAACATGCGGAAACAAGAACTGAATGAGACTGTTGATGCTTTTGTTACTGCTTTGCATGCTTTAGCTGAGCACTGCAATTATGGGACGCTGCACGATGAGCTCATAAGAGATAGAATTGTTGTGGGCTTGGCTGACACCAGACTGTCGGCGGATGCAGATGGAGAAAGAGTTGGACTTGGAGAGCTGTAAACATGGCCAGACAGTCGGAGGAGGTAAAGAAGCAGCAGGCGGCTTTGAGGTGCGATAGTAGTGCCCTGCAGTATAACGTGAACGCTGTGCAGACACCACTCGACACCAAAGCGCCGGCTGGAGACCTCGAAAGGTTGGGGCAAGGCCTTGACGCCGTTTTCAGCGACAGGCGCAAAAGGGTAAAGACGCTCCGATTTCGCAGTGTTACAGGTGTGGGGCCTATTTCATCATAAACTCCTATGCCCGGCGACTGCTGCAAGATGTCGCCGTGGGAAGAAGGGCCACTACCAGCGAGTCTGCAGGCAGATTAAGGCGGTGCAGTGTATCGAGGAGGACGAGGAGCTTGGCGAGCGTGAAGAACAGGGCTTTTTCCTTGGTTCTGTCTCCTCCGGGAACCATTCCTGGATTGTGGAGGTTCAAATAGAGGGCACATCTATGACTTTCAAGCTTGACACGGGGGCGGATGTTACTGTTATTTCCAAGTCAGACCTGGACAACTTGTTCAGTGGGAAGGATGCTCCTCTGCTCCAGCAGCCGGAGAGACCCTTGTTGGGGCCTGGGGGGACGCCACTGGAGGTCACAGGATCCTTGGAGCTTCAGCTTGGTTATGGACAAAGACAGACATGCGAGAAGGTGTATGTTGTTAAAGGCCTCCGCACGCCGTTTTTAGGTCTTCCTGCTATTTTGGGGCTGGGTCTCCTGAAGCGGGTTGACACTATTACCATGGAGTCTTTGAAGGCCTCATACCCTGAACTGTGCTCTGGGCTGGGGTAGTGCAGCGGAAATACCATATAAAGCTTCAGCCAAATGCGGTGCCATACTCTTTGAAGACCCCCAGGAGGATACCCCTACCTTTGATGGGGAAAGTGAAGGAGGAGTTAATGAGGATGGAGACGCTGGGTGTTGTTACCAGAATGGAGGAACCTACTGACTGGTGTGCAGGCATGGTTGTCGTCCCAAAGAAAGACAGTAACAGACTGAGACTATGTGTAGACTACACTAAGTTAAATGAATACGTATGCAGGGAGAGGTTCGTGCTGCCCTCGGTTGAGCAGAGTCTTGGGATGCTTGCCGGGGCGAAGGTGTTTAGTAAACTGGATGCCAATATGGGATTTTGGCAAATTCCTTTGTCAGAGGAGTCGGCTGCGCTTACCACATTCATAACCCCCTTTGGGCGTTTTTGCTTCAATCGCCTTCCCTTTGGCATTAACTCTGCACCCGAACACTTTCAACGCATGATGGCAGAGGTCATTGAAGGACTAGAAGGTGTGATTTGCCACATGGACGACGTGCTGGTCTGGGGTCGTTGCCAGGAGGAACACGATGCCCGGCTTCATGCGGCATTAAAGAGACTGGAAGAGGCAGGCATCACGCTGAATGTGGGGAAATGTGACCTGTCAAGGAGCAAAGTGACCTTCTTGGGCCATGTCATTACAGATTCTGGCATAAGCCCAGACCCAAGGAGGACCGCGTCCATCACGGAGATGGAAGCACCTGCAACAGTAGGAGAACTCAGGAGTTTCCTGGGCATGGTGAATCAGGTGGGAAAGTTCATCCCTCATTTGGCTGAGAGGGATAGAGCTCTGAGAGACTTACTATCAAAAAAGAATAGCTGGTACTGGGGGGGGGACCAGGAAAAGGCATTCAATGACTTAAAAGATGCGATCATCTCACCTCCAGTTTTGGCTGTATATGACCCGAATAGGGATACGAAGGTTTCTGCGGATGCATCATCCTTTGGGTTAGGGAGCGTGCTGCAGCAACAATGGGAGGACGGCTGGAGACCTGTGGCCTACGCATCAAGGTCACTCTCACCTACAGAGCAACGATATGCCCAGGTTGAGAAAGAGGCTCTAGCGTCTACCTGGGCATGTGAACGCTTCAGAGATTACCTATTAGGTAAATTGTTTTGTCTAGAAACTGATCACAAACCCCTGGTTTCATTGCTTGGAGGTCAGGCGCTGGATCTTCTACCGCCTAGAATCCAACGCTTCAGGATGAGACTGATGCAGTTCTCATACACAGTGCAATACGCTCCAGGGAAATCACTGTGGGTGGCAGATGCCTTGTCACGTTCTCCACTTAAAACCAGGCTAACACTGGAGGAAACAAAGTTGATGGAGGACACGGATATCTATGTGAACAGTATTGTGGAAAACATGCAGGTGAAGCCTTCCTTCCTCCAGACACTACGGGAGCAGCTGAAAGCAGACAGTGTGTGTGCGGGTTATGGAATTGTGCAGTCAGGGGTGGCCGCTGTATGCGAACCAGGAACCCTTGCTGAAGAGCTACTGGCCAGATCGTTCTACATTAACAGTGAAAGATGGGTTGCTGTTAAAAGATTCACGCCTTGTTATCCCTCTGCCATGCGTAATGAGGTGTTGTTGAAATTACATGAGGGACATCAAGGTATCGTGAAGTGCAAAGCCAGAGCCTGTCAGACTGTCTGGTGGCCTGGGCTCAGCCAACAGATAAACGACATGGTTTCGGGATGCAGGACGTGCATCTCAGAGAGGAGGAATCATCCTGAGCCCCTCATCCCAACTGAATGTCCGGACAGACCATGGCAAAGAGTGGGCACGGATTTATTTGAACTAAAAGGACATACTTACCTTCTTGCTGTGGATTACTTATCCAGGTTTCTTGAGATCGCATTGTTGAAACATAGCAAATCCAACGAGGTCATCACCCACCTAAAGTCCTTCTTCGCTCGCCATGGTATCCCAGAGGTCCTCGTGTCCGATAATGGCCCTCAGTTTTCAGGCCAATCTTTTGCGGACTTCGCAACGGCTTATGGCTTCGAGCATGTTACAAGCAGCCCCAGGTTCCCGCAGAGTAACGGGGAGGCGGAACGTGCAGTTCAGACTGTGAAGAACCTGCTTAAGAAAAGTGTCGATCCGTACATGGCTCTTCTGGCGTACAGGACAACGCCACTGCAGAATGGCTATAGCCCTGTGGAACTTCTCATGGGACGTCGGTTGCGGACTTCTCTTCCGATTCATCCTTCGCAGTTGGACCCGGTGCTGCCCGACTGGAGAAGGCTTGTGGGGAAAGAGGAGGAGAAGAGGGTGTATAATGCGGCAAACTACAACCGACGCCATCGGGCAAGGCCGCTGGGTGATGTGTTGCCCGGTGACCAGGTGTGGGTGACAGATATGAAGACCCCAGGTACTGTAGACCAAAAGCATTACTCGCCGAGGTCATTTAAGGTAGAGCGTGCCCCAAGGGACTGTGCGGAGAAACCGTGTGCATCTGATTCCCTTGCCAGAGCTTGAGTGCAAATCAAACCCTGTGGGTCAGGAGAGTGAGTTAAGTAAGACCGTTGAGGCCTTGCCACCTTGCAATGGCCTTTCCCGGAAACCGGGTACATAGTGATGTTGTGAGGACCAGATCAGGAAGAATTATTAACAAGCCGGACCGATTGGATTTGTAGTGAACAGTCTGTAAATAGCAATGTCATTTGTGTTATAGTAATCTGAACATGGCTAAGTGAGCAGTTGTGGCCATGCACCAAGTTCGTAGTGAAGACGAAGAGATTGAATAGATCTGGGTTTTGTAATAAGGGAAAAAGGGCCTTATAGAAAAGGAGATGTGGTGTATTCAATGGACTGAGTTGTTTTGCCTAGCTAATGCTCTTTGGGGGCGGGGAGGTGCATGACGTAAGGACTGTGAGACAGGAAGGATGTTGATTGTATTGTACGCTGGCTTGTCAATAAAGTTTGGAGTTGGTAGCAACAGCACACAGTTGTCCCGCGTCTTCCTTTCTTAAGTAAAAGAACACGACAGCCATCTCTAATGATACATTGCGAATTCGTATTACTAATAGTGCAATATATTGCACAGCTACACAACTTTTATCCACATTACAAAACTGTTATATCTGTTATTTTATTAATATTTTTGTGGGGTGTCTTAAGTTGTGTGTAGTCATAGGGTGCATTGCATTTTAAATTGTTGTGTGTAGGAAGGATGCATCCATTCATACACAACTGAGTTCACAGCCATCCTGTCTGCATATCATAAATTTAATTTTGTGTCTGTTTTCTGTTTCAGTTGATACAGAGATGTGGCACACCGAGAAAAAAAATGTACTTGCAAGCCACCACTCACTGAAACAGAAAATGAAATCATTATCCAGGCCTCATGTTGTCATAGAGTTTTTATCTCAGGGAAAAAGAGAGGTGAGCAATCTGCCTGAGACGGGATATAGCAGCAGGTGGTCAACGCCATCAATGTTGTGAGAGGGCATGGAAAAAGTTTGTCCCAGATATGAAACAAGGCAAGTAATATGACAATCTCTGCCCACCTTAGGAGGCTGCAGTTCAAGGGCACAGTTGTCTACAAGAGGTGGCCCTGCTACTGAATTACCACTGACTGAAACAAAGGCATTCCTATCCACTGTCAGATCCAGATAGTTCAGCAGAGGATTCACACAGAATCCTTGATGCTAATGTTGAAGACACACAAAGAGTGTCTCATGCAGAACTTCCAGGTATGGAGAATAAAACTAATTGTAATTGTCAGTGTAGATTTCTTTATATGTGTATTTTTATTTATTTTATTTATTTATTTTTTATTTTACATTTGTTGACCGGGCTAGTCTAACTGGATAAATGTCCATTTTCAGTAGAGGCACGGGGAGAAAAGCTCCAAGCATGAACACTAACAAAGTTAACAATATATAACAAAGACATGTATAATAACAGTACAGAGGTACAATTGACTAAATACATTATGTTAAAAGATTAAACTAAGTAAAAAATAACAAGTACACTAAGCAAAAGCTGGGTATGGGCAAACAGAGTCAGGTCCTTACATTTATCCTATTACTATGAGAAAAAAAGAGAAATCAGTAGATTTGGAGGTATAGGTTAGGGGAGAGGGGAAGGGGTATGAGCAGGAGGGGAAAAGTTTCAGTCTGGGTTAGCACAAGGACAAAGCCACTTAGTTTTAAGATGTTCTTTAATATGCTTTTTGAATAGAGATATAGAAGCTAGAGTAGAAAGTTCAGGAGGGAGCTGATTCCAGTTTTTGCCTATAGTGTTTGAAAAAAGTGAGTCACCAGCTTTGTTGTTAGATTTAACTGATGAGACCAGGGGTTTATTAGCAGATCGCAGTGTAGCTAGGTTTTTATATGGTGTAATCAGATTAGTGAGGATAAGGGTGTTATTGGGGTGGTGTAGGATCTTTTGAGTGATAAGTAACTGTTGACAGAGTATATGGTTCTGCAATTCTAGCCATCCTAGTTGTTTAAGGTTAAGGCAATGTTGAGTTTGAAATGGAGAGCTTGTGATAAATCTAGCTATGCTATTAGAACAGGTAGAAAGTTTTGAGATATTATTTTTAGATAGGTTTGTATATATAGCTGAGGCATAGAAAAGGGTAGAAATGATGTGGGTTTGGGCAATAGTTTTCCTGGCTGTGGGGATAAGGAAGGGTTTAATTCTATAGAGGATTCCAAGTTTTTTGTTAACAGTCTTTATGGTGGAGTTAATATGGTCATCATAGTTAAGACGGTTATCAATTGTAACACCTAGTAAGTGGGTGGTAGAATCAGGGGTTATGTTTGTAGCATTGTTAGAGGTAATAGAGAAGAATGGAGTGGGTGATTTATGAGATGGAGTAAAAAGCAGTAGTTTTGTTTTTTTTTGGGATTAAGCAGGAGGCAATGTTGCATAAACCAGTTTTCTACATTTTGGAAAACAGTTTGGGTTAGGGACTGGAGGGAGGCTATGTTCTTAGCAGTACAAATTAAGGTTGAGTCATCTGCATATTGGATGCAGGTGGCTTGAGGTATGTTCATATGGAGGTCGTTGATAAATATGGAAAAAAGAAGGGGACCTAAGATAGAGCCTTGTGGGACTCCAATATTTACTGGAAGTAATGAAGACAGTTTGTTGTCCCAAAGTACTGCTTGCTGTCTGTTTAGAAGATAACAACTAAACCATTGTAATGCTAGTGGATCAAGAGAATGATACTTTAGTTTATGTAGAAGTAAGTTATGGTTAACCATATCAAAGGGTTTTGACAGGTCTATAAATAGCGCAGAGGAAAAGGAGTTAATGTGACGATTTTTATTTATAGAGTCAGTAAAGGATAGAAGGGCAGTTGTTGTGCTGTGGAATGGTTTAAAGCCATGTTGGCAGTTGGCTAGTAGATTATTTTGTAGTAAGTGGTTGAGTAGTTGTTTGTGAATACATTTTTCCATTATCTTGGCTAATGGGGAGAGTAAGGCAATAGGTCTATAGTTAGAAAGCTCAATAGAAGATCCACCTTTATGTAGAGGGATGATGTGGGATACTTTCCATATGGTAGGGATTTTGCCTTCAGAGATAGTTCTGTTAATAAGGATAGATATGGGGTAGTCTATAGCTTTTGCGGCAATTTGTAGGTATTCAGATGGGAGATGGTCGGCAGAAGGGGTGCAAGGTTTCAGTTTAAGTAGCTTGTAGATAAGAGATGTAGGAACAGGGTGTATATGAAAGGTAGGAGGTGAAGTCTTGGAGGTATTAGGTGGGAAGGCAGTAGGTGGAGGAAGACAGTTGGCTAGGGATTGAATGGTTTCTGTAAAGTAGTTATTAAAGGCATCAGGGATCAGGTTGGAATTATTATGGTTGAAACCTAATGGGGCAGGAGTAGTAGAGTGACCTGGTTGAAGAAGTTTGTTTAACCCTGACCAAAATTTTTGTGGAGTTTGTTGAGTGGATTGTTGGAGGTGAAGGTAGAAGTATTTTTTGTCTCTAAGAGTGTCCTTCTTGGTGGCATTTCTTAATTGTTTAAAGAGGAGGTGATCAGATGGGCATTTGGTAGCCCTCCATTTAGCCCATATTTTGTTTCTAAGGAGCATTTTTTGCTTAGTTTGTTTAGTAAGCCATGGGGCAGATTTGTTTTTTATTCTAGTGGAGTGGTAAGGTGCGTGGTAGTCTAGTATTTGAAAAAAGTTAGTGTTGAAGTAGGTCACAGCCTCATCAAGTTCAAGATGGGTCAGTGGAGACCAGTTACATGCTTGCAATTCGTTAAGGAAACTATCTGGGTTAAAGAATTTTTTTGAGCAGGAAGTTTTGAGATTATGAGTAGTTGGGATATGAAGTTTTTGTCTGATTATGTAAGTGAGCATATGGTCACTGATATTGTCGGGAAGGGTTCCTGGAGTATAATTGCTAGGGTGGTTATTAATAAGGATCCAGTCAAGAGTAGATTCTTTCCTGTTAGGTTTGTGGATTCCAGTAGGAGTGGTTATAAGTTGAGTGAATCCAAAGAGATTTAAGTGGTTAGTAGGGTTTGGGGAATTGCAGGTAAGCCAGTCTATGTTGAAGTCACCCAGTACAATGGTCTCCTGTGGTAGTTGGGTAGAGAGGTAATTAAGTAAGTTTTCGAGAATAGTAGTATTTTTACCAGGGGGAAGATACATACAAATTAGGTAGATAGATTTGGAGTTGTTTATTTGGAGTTTGGTAGACAACATTTCAGATTTGGCATCTAATGATGGTAGTTCCTTAAAGAGGGACACCTGGAGATTAGATTTATAGAGAATGGCTATGCCTCCACCTTTTTTGATTTTGCGGTCACATCTAAGGATACTATAACCTGGAGGGGTAATTTTCTGGTCTAGGGTAGCAGGTTTTAGCCAGGTTTCTGTAAGACATAGAATATCAAATGAGTGTAAATCCAGGAGTGCGTGCAGGTGGGAAATTTTATTGTTGTTCTAATATTAACGTGGGCTATCAGAAGGGAATTAGGTGCTTTAGCTAATATAGAATGTTTAGGTAAAGTTCTTATATGTCTGACTATGCCCCCCCCCCACACACCTCCATTGTGGAGGTCTGTGCCACCCACACTCCCCTAACTATATATAACTCCAGGATTGCACTACAGTGGGGAAAAGGGATATAACTTTTACCTGCCTTACAATACTCTACACAGTGCCAGTACTTCACTTCGGTGAAATGAGATTCGGTGAAATTAGTTTTCAGTAATTTGAGCTTTCAGCGATTTGGTGAGAGTGAACTGAAATTCAGTGAAATGAGTTTTCAATGAAACAAAGTAGACCCACCTACACATACCCATGGCATGAAGGCCTCTGCTATAGGACAGGTTAAGGGTGAAATAGTTGATCAGGGTATTGTGGTCACTCCAGTTGCAGAGCTGGTTGATTCTTCCCATAGCCATTGTGAGGGTGAGGTGCCTCACAGGAGGGTTGGTAGAGGTGCTTAGAGGAAGCCTGCTGTCCACACTCCTCCCGATGCTGATGTGTTATTAGGTGCAGCCAGACATATGTCTAGGGCTGTAGTGGAGGCAGAGGCATGTTCCACCAGGGCCTCAGAAGAGATAGTGCGAGTAGTAAATATTGTGTATTCTATTTGTGACTACATGAACCAAGTGGGTGAGTCCTTGGAGAGATGAACGCCCCACTGGATCTGGCAAAGTCTGTTATAGAACACCTGCTGGTGGGTAGGTGGGCATCCATGTAGCTGGAGAGCTGGTACATCTCTTGGTGTTACCAGACATGGTCATGCTAGAGCCCACTCCTGAAATGGCACTACTTCCAGTGTTCTATCAGTGATTGTGATGTCTACACCCATACATGCTGGGCCATGGGGTCATTCCGCTGGATATAGTCATGATGAGAGCTTGTCCAGCTGACATTACTCATGTTCAGGTAGCACTTCAACTTCTAGCCAGGGCTGTGGAAGTTGCAGTGCGATTCCTGGCATAGGTAGTTCTTGTGATTGGGGTGATGATACTGAACTGGATACTCTATCATGCATAGGTCACACATGTCTGAGATGCTAGGATGTTGTGCTAGCACAGTGTTTGATTGTGTTCATGCAGACACACATACATTGAAAAAAAATACTTGTCCATACCAGTGCACACACAAGCATGCTATCTAAACAGTACTGTTGAGTGCTATGTATCTCTTGTTGCTGGCCCTGACCACAGCATACATTGACAGATACATGTGTTTCTTACTCACATACACTAACTTCTTTGGTGAAAGCCTTGCCATCCTGCCATGCCTCCATCTTCCGTATGCAAATTATGAGGACTGTGCCCTGCTCTTTGCACATGTCTTTGGGACTTAGAGGTGTATATATGTCGGATGCACATGGTAGATAGCTAATGCTTGCTTACTCACAAGCTTGCATTGATCAATATGTGTTGCAGAAGAACATTTTTTGATTTCTTGTTTCCACTCATTTGTGAATGATTGCTTATATAATTGTTGAAGCTCATTGTATTTCAGTTAGTATTGTTACCAAAGCAGTCAAATCAGTAGGTACTTTAGTCTTGTTTCTTCATATACTTGCGCAAATGATGATATAACTGTCCTGTTCCATGGTTTATGAAAGTGGCCAAGTGAAATGCTTGATGTACAGTACTGGGTAGAATACATAGCTGTAACTGCAAACATGAAAGATATGAGCTATTACTGACATAAATGTACAGTTCAGGCAAATGCTCTTCTTAGGGACGTGTACATATTTTCATATGAAAATACTTTGTTATGTAACCTTTTTATTTTCATTGCAGATTCCGCACTTACCTTGTCATTAGTACAGGTACAAATTGTGTAATTGGGGATTATCCCTGTCTGATGTTATCAGAACACAGCCACATGATTAAGTAAAGGTTGTGGAGTTTTACAGGCAACAGTTTTCCTATTTGTTCTATGTGCATGGGATCTTAGGTGGCTTTGACTAGTGTGTGTGTGTGTGTGCGTGTGTGTGCGTGTGTGTGCGTGTGCGTGTGCGTGTGTGTGTGTGTGTGTGTGTGTGTGTGTGTGTCTGTGTGTGTGTGTGTGTGTGTGTGTGTGTGTGTGTGCGTGCGTGTGTACGTGCATGCGCGTGCGCATGTGTGTGTGTTTGTGTGTGTTGTCCTTTGCCTCTTAGCCAGAGCCAGGGCATACAGTGCACATCTCCATCTGCGAGCACAGTCTACAGCTAATGATTGTCTTTCTGACTCCCCATCTGTAGCTGATGCTGGTGCTGCCTGTGGACTTTAAAGCTGTGGTTCTGCCCCTTGCTATCCTTGTTGAAGCTGTTTCATGAGAAGTATATTGTGTAACATGGCACAAACTGTACATATTTCAGTAGAGGTGGCTGGGTCATAGTACAGTGCACCTCCCGATGTGTCCAGACAGAGGAAATTTGATTTGAGCAATCCAAACACATTCTATAATATTCAAACAACAGCAAACAAGATGTATATATATAAACAACAAAGACTATCAGTGAGTCCCAGCTCTACCTTCCAATAAAATTTATTTCGTTGAACAGTTCCTTCTCTAGCGCCTCGGCCAACAGCCTTTACAGAGTAAAACAGTAAAACTCATAAAACACTTGCAATATATACAAAAAACCAAGTAATCAATCAATTACATAATTAAACTATCAAATCACATAGCTTAAATATATTTAAAGTCATAGTCTTAAACAAGACATTGCCAGTTACATTCTCTGTTCATTCCATGTGGATGCAAAGTCCCAAATTTCATAATCAAAATGCATTCCTTTTGTCTTAACATATTTTTTGCCTATCAACATCATTATAATATAATGGAACATGTTCCAGAACAGACACTTTTATATTCTCAATATTTCCATGGTGCACTGAGTTAAAATGTTCAGCAATAGGACTAGTAATTTTATTATTTTTAACATCTCTAATATGTTCTTTTATCCTATCTGCTAGCATTCTTTTGTTTCTCCAATATAATATTTGTTACAATCACAGAATATGACATACACAACACCTTTGCTCATACATGTATATTTGCCTTTTGTAACAAAAATTTTGCCATTTATTTTATTCACTTCATTTACAACATGTTTACATATAGCACATTTTCCACAAGGGAATGTTCCCAAATTCTTCATAACATTTAATTCATTAGTACAAGGCTTTTATAAATGCGGTGTATCAGAAAGTCCTGTATATTTTTCCCCTTTCTATATGATGTCATTAATTTTATATTTTTCAGTGATGTTATATCTTTTTAATAAAATTCCAATATTCCATAATGATTTTATTACCAATCATAGAGAAGTTAGTGTACTTTGTAACAAAAAACATTCTCTCCTGTTCAGTCCCATATTTATTGCTCCTTTGATAGTTATTTTGTCTAGTAGTGCCCTTACTCTGTTTAAAGGCTCTATGCAAGCTATTTTCTACATCATCTGGGTTATACCCTCTATTTTTAAATATCTCAGCCACTTTATAGGCCTCCCTAAAAGCCATATTAATATCAGAATTGAGTCTTTTATTCTCAAAAATTCCCGTAGGGGATGGCTGACAACGTATGGGGGATGGCAACTATCTCCCACATTTTCCAGCTTATTTCATCAAATTTTCTATGAATACTAGTATATATGGGAAAGCCATTATTGCCCCTAAGCGAAATATCCAAGAAATTAACCTGATTTCCCTTTTGTATGTCACTAAATTTTATACCAAATCTGTTATTATTTAATTCATCAATGAAATTATCTGATGTCTCCCAATCCCCATGACAAATGAAAATTAGGTCATCAATAAATCTAAAATACCTTAGAACATTATTTTGAAAGAAAGGCAACCTATAAAGATGTTCATTTTCAAATAGCCCCATAAACAGGTTAGCATAGGCTGGTGCAAACGCTGCCCCATAGCAGTACCTGTAACTTGTCTATAAACAGTGCCATTAAATTCAAAAAATTATTTTTCAAGCAGAATTCCACCAGTTCCAGGACATAATATGTTTTAGGACTATCATTCAAAAAGAATTTTATAGCTTCCAAGCCCAAAATATGGGAAATATTAGTGTAGAGACTCTCTACATCCACCGTAATAAAATACATATTTTCACCCCAATATATATCTTTTATTTTCCTTAGAAAATCATATGAATCTTGTATATAAGAAGGTAACAACAGAACTTTCTTTATCAATATTTCATGTAACATGATGCAAAGATTATAAGTAAAATATCCAAAAGCTGACACAATAGGCCGACCAGGTGGTCGGTTCAGATCTTTATGAATTTTAGGTAAGCAAAAGAATTTTGCAATTTTTCTGTTCTTTACATTTATTTTTCTATTTATATCCATTTGACTTAGATAGTGTAATCTCACACCTTTCTGTAATAATTTTTCAAAATCCTTTTCTGCTTGACATAGCTGATTAATGTTAGTTTTACAATATACATTGTTGTTATCTAGATGTTGCATACACATACTATAATAATCATGAGAATTTAATATAACTAATTTTCCCCTTTGTCTGCTTGTTTAAAGACTATATTACAGTTTTACTCAGTTGTTGCAACTTTTCCCATTCCAATTTTGTTAGATTATAAGTATGCTTTTTATTCATAAAGCCCTCTATTTCCTTTTCTAACATTGTATTCAGTAGAGATTCAAAACGTACTATATTAGAATTTTTACATGGAGGTAAAAAATAGTTATTATCTTTAAGCATATGTGTATTTAATAAGTCATAAGCATTGTTTTCATCTTCACTACCCGATGCACATGAATAAAACTTTCTTCACTTTCTGTTTCACTATCTAATGAAAGTAAAACATCACAGTTAGTATCTAACTCAGTTGCTTTATTTAATCTAAAGAAGTGTTCCTTTAAATGCATTTTTCGGCATAGTTGGAACAATTCAGTTTTAACCTCATACTTTTTAGGTAAGCATGTGGGTACAAATTTTAAACCCTTCTCTAAAACAGACATTTCTATCTTGTCTAGTTTATAACTGGACAAGTTAACAACATAATTACTATGTAAGTTATGTCCATCTACCTTTCTTATGTTGTCCATCGCCGAGTCTCTCTGGCGTTCTGGATTGTTCCAGCCCCTTTTCCTGGTATTGGTATAATGTCCATTCGATTCTGAGTAGGTTTTATGAAATGCTTCTGGGTTTGCTGCAACTGGCAGTCTAGGAAAAGTTTCTCTGTCATCTTCTTCCCATGAAGACCCTCCACTTTCAGCAGACAGGAAGTTCTTACTGGCATATTTTTCTGAAGCAGGATTTCCTTTTTGAAAAGAGACACTCTTTCTCCTGTTTCTTTGAAAGCTAGGAAATACAAACGCCCTCTTGTGGTCATAGTCTCTAATGTCTCTAGTTAATTTAGATTTTTTCTTTCTACCAGATCTTTTCATAACTATTTAATTTGGTGTTAATGCCTGAGAGGAAATTCTCTAATGTAGAATTTGATGTAATATTTACCAGTTGTTCACAAACTTGTTTAGTTTCAACTACAAGTTTGTCTTTTTCATATTGTCTCTTTCAATTAAAATTGACACCCATTCTAAACTGCACCGATGTGCAGCTGCTATCCATCGTTCATGAAATTTAACTTCTACTTCATTAGTAAGGTCAAATGGTGTTGATGGATTCTTAATAGACCTTAACCCTCTAGGTGTTATATCCAGTTCAATATATCTTTCAAGACTGCCAATATTATAGAAAGTAGATGTTTCTTTAAAAATCAATCTTTCAAGTTTAGAACACAAGTCCTGTACATCTGGATTATCTGAAATAATGTTCTTTTGCCTACCATAGCAAAAGGATTGGTAGTAGTTCTCTTCCTGGAATTTTCCCATTTCTTTATAATACCAAAGCCTGAGTCTCCTGTAGCTTCTGGTACTGCATTCTTTATCATTGATGTACCAGTGTCATTAGGCAAATTACTGGAGCGGTTGCTATTTTCTCCATTCCGATTAAACATCTCCATACCAGTCTCTCTAAATATTCTAGGAAAGGAGCACATGGACTCACTTGTCATATTCAAACAACAGCAAACAAGATGTATATATATAAACAACAAAGACTATCAGTGAGTCCCAGCTCTACCTTCCAATAAAATTTATTTCGTTGAACAGTTCCTTCTCTAGCCTCGGCCAACAGCCTTTACAGAGTAAAACAGTAAAACTCATAAAACACTTGCAATATATACAAAAAACAAGTAATCAATCAATTACATAATTAAACTATCAAATCACATAGCTTAAATATATTTAAAGTCATAGTCTTAAACAAGACATTGCCAGTTACATTCTCTGTTCATTCCATGTGGATGCAAAGTCCCAAATTTCATAATCAAAATGCATTCCTTTTGTCTTAACATATTTTTTTGCCTATCAACATCATTATAATATAATGGAACATGTTCCAGAACAGACACTTTTATATTCTCAATATTTCCATGGTGCACTGAGTTAAAATGTTCAGCAATAGGACTAGTAATTTTATTATTCTTAACATCTCTAATATGTTCTTTTATCCTATCTGCTAGCATTCTTTTTGTTTCTCCAATATAATATTTGTTACAATCACAGAATATGACATACACAACACCTTTGCTCATACATGTATATTTGCCTTTTGTAACAAAAATTTTTTTGCCATTTATTTTATTCACTTCATTCATTCTATAATATTCCTAGTTTGTGTATGGGCCTCTTTGTATCCTTTTTCAGCAGAGTTGTGTGGGTTTCTCATGGGTATGATAAGCTAGAGCTCCAGTGCATAACCTACACCCCCACTAGATACTCTTGTGGAAAGTCACTCCTAACAAACCTTCTGTACAACTCACAGGTGTGTCATATGTGTTAGTCATGAAAACTGCCTGGGTTACATGCAGAGACACTGTAGATGATCCATTGGGCATTACAGACAACCTTATAATTTATAGAGTTGTGTCCTATTCTATTTATGTACCTTCCCTTTTCATTGTGTGTTTTTTTTCTATGTCTGTGCAATCTATGGCAGCCAACACTTCAGGAAATTGTGCAATTGCATAAAATTCAGCAAGGGTTTTGCTCTTTCCTGTAGGTTGTATGGAAACAGATATGATCCCTTGCATGTTGCAGCACTGCATTTAAAAACGGATGAAATATTCTAGAGACTGATGCCAGTGATACCCTTAATATATCCTCTGTGGGTCTCTGAAAAGCACCAGTAGTTAATATACGTAATGCTACCCATACCTTTGTTTCCACTGGGATGGGTTCTCCACAATCTCCCTGGAGCCTGAGGTGGGGGTGTCTGAGGTTGCATAATTCAACCAGTGTTTCCTTATGCAGCCCATATTGCTCAGCCATTTCTGTGTCATGGGATCCATGATAAGTGAAATAGGGTCTAAACACCTTTCCTATTACAGCCTGAGGTCTGGCAGCAGCAACCACAGCACCCTGATTTAAAGCCTGTTCATCTACAGGGGGAGGAACCCTAACATGTATTTTTTTTAATTCTAAGTATAATTGTGCCTGTATTCAAAGGAGTTTTGGAGTTGAGGACAAAAGTGACCACTGAGTGTACACAAATGTTTGATAGCTTCCTGAATAGCTCAACCATTTTGGATTGGTTTATTATAGCAATAACCCACGCCTGGGTGTGGGTAATGCTGGATTTACCCACGGTTGGCGTGGTTTGGTCCCAAGGGTGAAGCCCGAGGGACCAAACAAAGCCAACCTTGGGTAAATACAGCATTACCCACACCCAGAAGTGGGTTATTGCTATTATACCATGACATTATTTAAGAAACTATTACTTTTCCTAAATAATGGCATAGTATAATGCCTGTTTACTGCCCTTCCGCAGATGTCTGGCATCCGCGGCAGTTCTGATGTACTGCATGCCTGCGCAGTACATCAGAGTTGTAAACGGAGAAAGCAAGATCTCCATTGCTTTTTTTTTACTGTTTTCGCTATGTTAAATGGGTTTAACATAGCGAGACAGTTTTGAAATAAGCAACGGAGATGTCGGTTGCTTATTTTAAAACTGTCTCGCTATGTTAAACCCATTTAACATAGCGAAACAGTAAAAAAAACAATGGAGATCTTGCTTTCTCCGTTGCTTTTTTTTTTTAAACCTGTCTCGCTATGTTAAATGGGTTTAGCATAGCGAGACAGCTTTAAAATAAGCAACGGAGATCTCCATTGCTTATTTTAAAGCTGTCTCGCTATGTTAAACCCATTTAACATAGCGAGACAGTGTTTTAAAAGTAGAGTTATACTAATGGAAAAAAGTCCTGGCGACCGGACCTTTTTCCATTAGTATAACTCGATTTACAATGTGCACGCTGGCCAATCAGCGTGCACATTTTGGGGGGGTTATGGTATAATAGTATGTAATTTGGCTTGTTATGTTGTCATTAGCATATTCTGCTGTTTCCTTTGTTTTGCGGCTCTACCTGACATGTAAGACTATTTAATGAATACCAAATAGCTCTCTGTCATCTTTGCGGCATGCTGTGCTATCAACATGATAGCTGCACTTAGTGTTAATGAATCCTGCCCATTATTTTGTCTTTTGCACGGGTGCTTACAGTATCATAGACAAAACAAAGTTACAATAAAATATGATTATATGGTATGTGCTGATGTTCATGATTATTATTATTATTATTATTACTAATTATTACTATTAATATTATTACTGCATATGGGCAAAGGATTCCAGCAGAATTATCGGGCTAAAGGTCTAGCCAAAAGTTACATAATGCATTGATGGATATTTACAGTATCAAAAAAAAAAAAAAAGGTATGATTCTCCTACAGCTGAACTCCTAATTTTATTTATTTTTTCCTCTGCCCTGTATACATATTTTTTCATGTATATGTAAATGTTGTTTTATTGTGTGCACTTGTATAAATGCATTGTACATACTATCAGCCTATCATTATTTGTTGAGAATAAAGAATTCAAATGTTATGTACATCCAAAGGTTTGACATGTATTTGGTAGCAAAGACAGTAAGAGGCAGATAATTTGTCATGATGCCAATATGATTCTGTCTGTCAGCAGAATCGTATTGTCATGCTGCCAATATGATTCTGCTGACAGACACATCAACTGAAGGCAGATGTAGCAGATTATATTAATACAATTAAATAACACTCAATGCATTTCTTGCCTTGACCTTGACAGCACGTGTGGGACATGGGTGAATGATGGAGCCAGGAGCATAACGAGTCTGATCTTTGCTGAATGTACTAGAGAATCTTTTCATACCATGCACTTTTGTTACTTGCTCAGACATTCTAAATTGCACATTGGAAAGCCTGGCACATTTTCTACGATGCACAGGAAACTAAAGATTGCGTAGTCGCATTTCCTACAATGTTTAGCTTTATTGGAAATATGCTTTTCAGTAGCCTGCATGTAAGTGGTTCCTTCACTAAGCAGTTTTAAGAGGAAAAGGCTGCTGTTGTTTTACTAAAGTACATTTTCTTTACATCAGTATCTTATGCTCACTGAATTCCCTAAACATATAAAAGTTTTACTTTGTGATAAGCTACTGATCACAGAGCCCCACCCTGGTAGCTTTATTTTTCTTTGCAATATTCATTTTTCAATTTGTTATATAGGTAAATTAATTGATTCTCCAAAGATCCATTTCAGTTTCATGGAAAGGTAAGTGCAACACACAGCGACAATTTAATTTAAAACATTAAGCAGCATGTTGTGGCGGCACGAGAGGAAACCGGAATACACACACAATCCATGGAGATGACATGCAGACTGAACTTAGTAACAAGAGCCCAAACTATACCTCAGAATCTGCAGTTCTCACACAGTTCTAACTTGCTGAGTCACTTTGGTACTTGCAAACGTCCTGATCGTTAAGTGTCTTTTGTAGGTTAGTGACAGTGGAAAGTACCACTGCTACTGCATTTCCTACCCACAGAACTCTTACAAATTAAGATGAACACTATTTCTCACTTGAAGCTTTCACAGAGGCTTCTGTATTTCATAATGCACTCTTTCTGATATAAAGTGCATAAAGCTAGGTGCTTCAAATGATAAAACACATATACCTTTGCAGCCTAAGCTAAGAAATGCATTTAGTGCATCTTACCTCTTCCTGAAATGAATTCATTTCAGTTTATCTGTACAGATGTGTATGGTCATTACATTAGATGTAGGTTCCAGGGCTTTGTCTGCAGATCTACATTATTGATTTTGATGGTTTTCTTTTGAGATGTTGCCTGTATATTTCTCATTTAAATATTAGATGTATCAAACATTTCACCATTTGCAATACCACTGCCAGACCTACAACTTTGTCTTATATCTTAAGATATAAACCTACTGGCACATTACAGACTAACAGCTCATTATGAAGGTTGCCTTATCCTGATTACAAATTCAGTGCTGCTTTCTATGCAGCAGCATTTACCACAATTTGTATAGCCATTTGTGACAGAATGATTAATCAGCCTATTAGTAACAGCTGTGCTTTTATACGACTCAGACCCTTACACACAATCATTTGATGCATTATTATTATTCAGAGAACTGTTAACACTGTCTGTGGTAAATGCATGTGTTCTACAATTATGGTGACAGGGAGAGTACATGGTCGCCAAAATGCCCACCTCTTATGATGGACTTTCTTTTTTTTTCAAATAACATTTTATTTAACTTGTGTATCATACAGAAATATTGAGCAATTACATTTGCATGATGTAAGATTATTTGTAACACAAGATTTTAATTATTATATTAACAAAGTGATACTATACTATTAAACAAACTACTACTAACAATATATATATATTATTTACATACTGGTGCTAAGCTAATCATGAGAGACTGAGGAAACACCAGATCAACCATTTTCTAAGTGTGTTTCTGTAGTGCCAAAATCTTGAACTGTTAAGTTACATATTCATGTTAAATAAGAGATTTTATCTCTCGTGCCCAGGTTTTAGTAGTTCAAATGTATCTAAATTAACCCTAAGCAAATCTCAAATAACCAAGATGTTTTCAAACAGTAGCTTCCATAGCTTCTGGTAGTAGTTTTGATTCTTAGGATTCATAAAGATTATTATATGTACTGTATAACCATAGCTTGGAAACCTTTCCATGTCAACTTAGTAAGATCAGTACAGTTTTTTGTTATGTATAATTTAACAATACCTAGATATGCTCTGAGTTACAGCACAAAGGCATGAAAATTACAGAACCAACTGATATTGCCAACATCCTGGCCCATATCTATACAGGGAGAATGCAGAGTCCCTGTAATCACAACTACACAGGTAAAAGCTGCACTTTCTAAAGCCAAAAACACAGCATCCATGGGACCGGACAACATCCCAGGCTGCGTTTTACACAAACTTCATAACGAACTGGCTCCTCACTTAAGCACCATGTTCAATAATAGCCTTGCATCAGGCTTTGTGCCCACTGAATGGTGCATAGCAACAGTTATCCCACTCCACAAAGGGGGAGCCACCACTGATCCCAGGAACTATCAACCTATTGGCCTGACGAGCCTGGTGTGCAAGGCCATGGAACGTATCATCATGGAACTCATAAACAAAGCCATTGGTAACCTCCAAACTCTGGATCCCACCCAGATCAGGTTTGTGAAAGGCAGATCATGCCTCCTGAACCTGATCAACTTCTTTGAGGCAGTCACCAAAGCCGTAGATGAGGCTAAGGTGCTTCATACAGCCTATCTTGACCTCACCAAGGCTTTCAACACCACCCCCCATTTTGGAATTATAGCTAAACTTACTAAACTAGGTATAAATCCCTACATCACAAGATGGGTTGCCAACTGGCTCACTGACAGAACCCACACTGTAAAACTTTCAGACTCCAAATCTGACCTCAAAGCAGTGACAAGTGGAGTACCACAGGGTTCCATCCTGGGACCTCTACTGTTTGGTATCTACTTCTCTGAAGTACAGGCTAACACGGAAGGCCTCTGGCTAATGAAGTTCGCAGATTACTGCAAACTAGGAGCCATAGTCAAGTCTCCAAATGATGTGGACATCCTACAGAAGGGCCTCGCTGAGACAGATGCCTGGTGTCAGAGCCATGGTCTCAAGCTCAATGACAAAAAAGTGCAGTGTCATCCCCTTTGGTAAAAACTCTGTACCCATGAACTACCACATAGGCAACAATCTAGTTAACACCAAATGTGTGATAAGGGACCTTGGGACCCAGGTGGACAGTAGTCTCTCCTTTGATAGTCACATCGCCACAGTAGTCAGGAAGTCCTTCTACGTGACACACCTCATCATAAAAGGGTTCTCGTCCTGGAAAAAAGAGGTCATTGTTCCCCTCTACTTGACACTCATTAGACCCATTATAGAGTACAACTCCCCTTTTGGAATGTACCTCACAAGACATCTGCAGTGGCTGGAAAGGCCACAGAAGTACCTCACAAAGAGGATTACTGGACTCAAACAAATGCCCTACTCTGACCACCTCAAAAATCTCCAGCTTTACTCTGTAGCATATCGCCTACTCCAAGGTGATCTCTGCCTAACATATATAGCTATGTCAAACCTAGAGCTGTTGGCCATGCTACACCTAAAGAAATCCCAATCCCTCCAAACTACACGCTCTAGGAACCTAAACCTTGTCACCACAATAAACAGGACATGCTGGAGGGATAGAGTCCTGTCCCAGAGACTTCCCATACTCTGGAACAGGCTACCAATCTATGTCAAGCAAAGTCCTTCATTAGCACTCTTCAAGAAAAATCTTGATGAGTGGATGGGAAATAGGAAATACACCCCTGGGATCATTTCTGTGTCTCTGCTCGACAGTGGCACAGGAAAATAACTTTCTTGGGTGGCGTAAGCCAGGGAACCTTGTTGGCTAGGCTTATGTAGGCCCTTGGGACAATAGCCTAGTACCTACCTGTGAACTTATGAACCTATGAACAAGTGAGCATGCAATGATGAAAATATGTATCTGTATTTTGGTGAGTTTTAAACGTGTAGTATGTAGAATTACTAGTTCCCAACACAGGGTTGAATTGTGGTAACCCATTTTTTGCAAATGTATCCTAAGAGAACAACATAAGTTTTGTGAATATTTACAAAACCACAGGATGTGGAGGAGATCTGCCTGTGGATAGGAGCAGCATTTACATGTCGGTGAAGAATTAGGATTAAATTGATGTATAGTCATGGGGGTGTAGTATGCATTGTTGTTAATCATCAACTGTGTACCTATAAGTTTTTTAAATGGAGAGAAATTAATAGTGTGGTTAATAGCTTCAAGTTTCTGATCCTTTGATGTTATACTTCCCTTGTTATCCCAGTAAGTGGAGAATAGTAATGTATCTTCATAAATGAAGGAATTCACATGTTTGTATTTGAGATCACTTTTTTTTTATTTGCAATACTTTCCAAAATTTCTGTAAATTTCATCAATTCTTTTTCGTTTACAGATGGATTACTGACTATTACTGGATGGGTCTCCCTAATTTGTCTTAAAATGACAGTGTATTTCTTTCCAACCTTTAAAATCTCTAATAATTCTTGTAGTGTTTTGTTTCTATGTTTATAGATGTCCCACATCGTACAGTCCTTGATTACTGGGTAGTCCACCAAGTTTAGCATCTTATTATTAATTTTGATATTTGGATTCATATGTATTGGTTGAAGGCGAGACAAGGCTTTCTCTAGTTTTTGGGTTCTCATCCATCCTTGAAAGTTCTTTACACTAGTTATTAGACTCTGATTTAGTCTGAGGATCTTAATATTGGATGAGATTATGTATGGAATGACTTTAGGGTTACTTTTACTGGCAAGCAAGTGCTGGTGCCAGATCTTAACCTATGCTGACAACCACTGTTCATTATTTTTTTAATAATTCGATAATTAAATAAGTCTGAGGGCATTAGTAATTTTATAGTAGAGCTGACGGTCCGGTGGGTCCATTCCCCCTCTCTCTTTAGGGCATATTAATTTTGTTTAATTAATCCATACTGATTTGGGATACCATATGAATTTGACTAATTCTTTATTAAATTTATGATAATAGGTGACTCTATCGTCAAGCACACTGATGTCCCGCTCACCAGGCTGAACAAGGAGAAGGTCATGGTGAGCTGCCTGTCAGATGCTAGGATCTGCCACATAACACAAGCACTCAGGTCACTCCAAGGCAAGTACAAATATGACTCAGTCATTGTCCATGCTGGTGTGAATGACCTGAGACGTACCTCCCTGGACTACATGAAAAGAGACATAGAGGAGCTCTCTGAGCATGTAGCCCAGGCCGGTATGACCCTAACCTTGAGTAGCATCTTACCTTCACCAAGAATGATGCCACAATATGAAGACAAGATAATCAATTTCAACAATTGGCTTAAGTATTGGTGTCATTCAAAGGGGATCCAATGCCTGTCAGCCTGGGATGACATGCTCGACAAGCCACGATGCTTCGCTAGGGACGGCTTGCACCTATCACCCCTGGGCTTTTGGATATTGGCAAAGGCTCTTGCTACCCCCATAGTGCCTTTTTTAGGCAAGGCTCAAAAGACAAACCCACCTCCATAGGTATCACAAGGGATAAGAAACTAAGAGTAGTGCTACTCAATTCCAGAAGTCTAAACCTCAAGATGCATGCACTTGAAACTCTCCTTAGCATGGAGACCCATCGATATCTGTGCAGTAACAGAAACCTGGCTCAGGGCTCCCGAGAGCACCCCAGCACTACCAGGTTATACCTCATACCATGCTTTTCGGCCCCAAAACTTGGACCAAACCACAAAAGGAGGGGGAGTATCAATATTCGTCAAAGATACCCACACCTCCAGGTTGGTGGCACAGCACGAAGCATCAGAGACTATCCATGTGCAACTAACAGTGGGTAAAACTGCCTTCCAGTTTATAGTCTGCTACAGACCACCCTCCCAAACCCAGGAACTCCACTCAGCCTTCCTGAGAACACTGGAAAATATGAAGGTCTCCCAAACACCATTATATTGGGCGACTTCAACTACCCAAACATAGACTGGGAGCATTACTCTAGCTCCAACACCATAGCCCAAAGGTTCCTAGAATTTATAAACTCAAATGCTATGGATCAACTTGTTACCACTCCCACAAGAGGGGAAAACATACTGGACCTGATCATCACCTGATCATCACCAACATGGGGACTCTATGCTGCAGACCAGAAGTGTATTCCTCACTGGTAAGATCAGACCATAAACTATTCTCACTGGATATTCACATCCCGACCCCACCCCCTGCCCAGAAAACCACAGTGAAAAACATCTCTAAATCAAATTTCCCACTCCTCAAAACTGAGGTGGAATCCTTCAAAGCCCCCGTCCTGTGGAAAATATGGCCCAGACCGCAGAATCCTATATAAATACATTCTATGAACACCTTCAGGAATGCATGGATCATGCAATCCCAAATAAAACCAAGACCCAATCCTCCAAAGGCAGACATCCTATCTGGTGGACCCCAGCCATAAACAATAGAAGGAGGAAGCTACTACATGATAGAGCAAAATCCCAAAAAGAGAAGGCATCTCTGATCAGTATTAGCAAAAAACTACGGGCACTCATAAAATCGTCTAAGGCCAGCTTCGAGAGAAAAATTGCACAGGACACTAAGGATAATCACAAGGCTTTCTTTAGTTATGTTAGGAACCTGGGTGGGAATTCCCAGATATGCTCAGAATTAGTCCAAAATGACAAAAAATACACTGAACCCACAGACATTGCCAACATCCTAGCTGACAGGTTAAGCGCAAACTTCTTCCCCCCCCCCCCCCCAAAGGGCAAATATCTATCCCAGCAGAGTGCTGCCCCCCTGACATCTCAGGTGCTCAGGTAAGAGCCACCCTCTCCAAAGCAAAAAACACAGCATCAATGGGACCAGACGGTGTCCCGGGCTGCTTCCTACATGAACTCCAAGAAGAGCTAAACCCAAACATAAAACTACTGTTCAATCTCAGCCTTACTACAGGATATGTACCCAAAGAGTGGCGTACAGCAACGGTGGTCCCTCTCCACAAAGGTGGTGCCTCAACGGATCCTGGAAACTATCGCCCCATAAGCCTGACTATGGAAAGGATCATCATTCACCTTATAAATAAAGATATTGGGGACCTACAGACACTGGATCCTACCCAGTTCGGCTTTGTTAAGGGCAGATCCTGCCTCTTAAACCTGGTCAATTTCTTTGAAACAGTCACCAAGGCCATTGATGAGGGGAAGGTGGTCCACACAGCCTACCTGGACCTCACAAAAGCCTTTGATACAATACCCCACTCGGGCATTATAGATAAGCTCACCAGCTTAAATATAAACCCCTATGTCACTAGATGGGTTGCAAACGGGCTCAAGGACAGAACCCACATGGTTAGAATTGCTGGAGCCATGTCAGACTCTAAGCCAGTTACAAGTGGCATCCCACAAGGCTCAGTCCTGGGACCTCTCTTGTTCAGTATATATTTCTCAGAGGTACAGGCCAGCACTGAAGGACTGTGGCTGACCAAGTTCGCAGATGACTGCAAACTGAGCACCATAGTCGACTCTCCAGCCGACACAAGCATCCTCCAAAAGGGCCTCATAGAAACAGGCAACTGGTGCCAGAGCCATGGCCTCAAGCTAAACGCCAAAAAGTGTATAGTCATCCCCTTTGGCAAAAACAAAGTGCCCACAAATTACTACATAAGTGGTAATCCATTAAGTAAGGAAGAATTAATTAGGGACCTGGTGACCCAAGTTGATAGCAATCTCTCATTTGACAACCATGTGGCCAAAGTGATTAGAAAATCATTTTATATAGCCCACCTAATCATGAAGGGATTCACATCTAGATCATGGGAGGTCATCGTGCCTCTTTACTTATCCCTCATCAGGCCCATAATTGAGTACAATGCCCCTTTTGGGATGTACCTTACCAGACATCTGCAGCAACTGGAAAGACCCCAAAAGTACCTCACCAAGAGGATCAAAGGGCACAAACAGATGCCATATGCTGCCCAGTTAAAGAAACTCCAGCTCTACTCAGTGGCATACCGCCTGCTCAGAGGCGATCTGTGCCTGATGTATAAAGCCATGTCCAACCCGGAATTAATGGACATGCTGCACCTCAGAAAATCCAAATCCCATCGAGCTACGTGCTCGAGAGACTTGAACCTCAGCACTGAAATAAATAGGACATGCTGGAGGGACAGATTCATAACCCAGAGGCTCCCTTCACTCTGGAATAAAATCCCAGTCCAGGTTAGGCAGAGTCCCTCACTTGACTCTCTTCAAGAGGAATCATGATGAGTGGATGGGGGATCATAGGTTTACCCCGGGTATCACTTCTGTGTCACTGTTAGACAGAGGCACAGTAAACTAACCTCGAAAAAGGGCATAACAAAATAAATTTAAAATGGGTGGCGAAAGCCACACACACTCTGGCTAGGCTTATAAATGCCCTAGGGCAGATAGCCTAGTATGAACCTATGAACCTATGAAAGAAATGGTTTGGTATCATTAACATTGTAGTATTGAAATGATACAATAAGTTTGGTAAAATATTCATTTTTATGATTGCCACTTTTGACATTATGGATAGGATTAATAGTTTTCATCTATCGAGATCTTGTGTAATATTGTTCCATGTTCTAAACACATTATTTTGCAACGTGGATTGGTGGTTGTATTCATAATTTATTCCAAGATATTTAATAGAGTATATTGTTTTAAAAGGGGAGTTTGCGAAATATCTTTCTTTATGGTTTAGGCGGTTAATGGGGAATATATGTGATTTAGTTTGATTAATTTGATAATTTGAAACTTCTGAATATTTATTTGTTGATGATATTATATTTCCAAGGTCTGTAGTAGGGAGTTTGAAATATATGTTTAAATCATCCACAAAAGCAGCTAGTGAAATTTTGGAATTCAATATTTTGGGGATAGAGTAGAAGGTTCTTTCCGAGATGTGTGGGAAAAAAGGTTCAATGTATAGGTTAAACAAGAGCGGGGAGAGTGGGCATCCCTGCCTTGTTCCATTAGTTATTTTAATTGGGTTTGACAGGGCTCTATTGATATGTATATATGCAATTGAGTTATTATATAAGGTTTCAATGAGATTTGTGAAGTCTTTGGTGACATTGAAATTGGATAAGGTTGTAAATAGAAAATTCCAATTGACCCTCTCAAAAGCTTTGCACGCATCAAGAACTAGGGTATACCTCGGATTCCTTTCCTTTTTTGGTGAGTTGGATCATAGCATCCAAAGCTAGAGTATTGTCCCATGTACGTCTGTTGACCATGAATCCAGTTTGTTCCTGTGAGATAATAGATGGCATAATATTCTTCAGTCTTTCTGCAAGTAAGGAGGTCAGAATTTTAATGTCCACATTCATCAAGGTAATCGATCTATAGCTGTGGGGATTGGCTCTATCAATTCTGTTTTTAGTATTAGTATCGTTTAGGAGCTATTTAAATGGAGGTCAGTAATCCCATTTGTTCTGATATAGTCAAATACCTTTAAGAGTATAGAGGAAATCTTTAAAATGAATGTCTTATAACACTCTGCATCCAGACCTGGTGCTTTACCTGTTTTTAAGTTTTGATTACTTCCATTATTTCTTGTTGTTTAAATGGGGCTGATAGGAGACTTGCTTGAGTAGTATTTATTTTAGGGAAATCAAGGATTCTTAAGAAGATTTCTACTTCATGTCTTGAGGCTTGCTGAGTATTTGTATTATAGATTTCTGTATACATTTTTTGAAATATTTCTAAAATTTGTTCATCTGTTTTAAATATTTTGTCCTGGAACTGCAAGAGGGTTATTCTAGAGGTCTCCCATTTATTTTCTATTAATCTTGCAAGAGTTTTTGAAGGGACTTGCACTCTGTCGGAATATTTAGCTATGAACTTTTACTCTTGTACTGAGTAATTTTGCTGGTGTAAGTCAAATCGTTCTTTTTATGTTTTAATTAATTGTTTTTCAAATTTAGGGTTTTGAGTTATTTGCACTTTCTTTTCTAATTCCTTAAGTTCCCTGATTAGCTGATTTTCTTTTTGTCTCCCCATTTTTTTGAAGTATGATGATTTTTGAATCAGGAATCCTCTAATTGTTGTTTTACATGCTGTCCAATGTATATCTAGAGGAATATCAGTATTATTAAGGCTATTATCTAACTCTGTTAGGGCATCGGAAATATCTTTGACAACTTCAGACTTAAAAAGACTATTGTTATTTAGGGACAAATTATATATATGATAGGTAGGCATCGTCAATGTGTCTGACCAAATTATATTTAACATAATTTTAGAATGATCCGAAAGGTATCTAGGTTCACTTGAGTATTTTAAAGTCCCTCTTGCAAAATCTTCCGAGATTAAAAAGAAATCTAATCACGCCCAAGAGTTGTGGCATTTAGAATAATATGTGTAGTAGATATCTTTCTTTAAGTTTTCTTTAAAGGAGATATGGTCTAAAAGAAAGAAGTCTAGTTAAGGCTAGTGATGGTTGATAGTTATGTTTATTTGATTTACTCGAATGGTCGACATACGGATCATTGCATTCCAGTCCCCCCCCCCCATTAAGAAATAATGATCCGGAAATTGACTTAATAGGTTGTAGATTTCAGAAATAAATCCTTGTTGTTTTGAGAATGGGCCATATATGATGAGTAAGAGGGTTGGTTTTGATAAAGTAGGGTTCAATATTTTCAAGTAACACCATTTATCATTTTTGTCAGATTTATGTTCGATTATGTGGTCTTGGAGTGATTCTTTGATTATGATAGCAACCCCTTTTGAATTTGAGCTGCCCCCATTGGCACTGATAGTTTTATTTCATTTCATATTTAATTCCCCTTTCCAGTCTTCTTCCAACATGTGCATTTCCTGTATAAAGAAGATATTAGCCCTAGATTGATATATTAGGTGCATCAATAATTTCTTATTTTTCTTGTCTTGCAGTCCCCTCACATTTCAATAATTAATTGTCCACATTCAGCTACCTTTGATGTGTATTAGGCACTAATATTTATTGCCATTGAAACTATTATAGGAAACTATATATCCTACTGATTATGATATTAGAGAATATGAGTGCATTAGCATACTAAATTGAATAGCTCTTGTTGATGATCCGTTGTCGCAAGTATAACCAGTATGTTGTTGCAATCTTATCAATCATTTCTTTTTTTATGTGTGATTTTGGGTATTTAAATTCCTCAGTCTTCTCTCCTTCATTATATCCATAGTCATATTATAACTTAGCAGCTTCAAACCCTTCTAGGACTAAACCTCTGCCTACCCACACTACATCTGCATCTAGACGATCTTGATAGTGTAAGGCAACTAGATAAAACAGTAATGAACATTGGTTTACAAAAACAAAAGTGTAGCTTTTAATGTTTGTCAAAGCTAAGTATTTAAATCTTTGTACATATCTTAAACTAATGTACATTCCTAGAATCATTCAAGAATAGGTCATTCATCAATCTGCACCACAGCATCACTCAACTCCTAGTTGATACTTGGTGCCAGGATAACATACTTTGCAACTGTCGATTCTACTATCTTGCTAAGTTTTGCCTAGTGTTTACCTTCAATTCTAATATTAACATTCTGTTTCTCATGTCAAATGTAAACCAAAATCTATTACTACATAGCTGCTTTGTGCCATACATATATAAAATCACAGGTGTCTATGAGATTGTAAAGAAGGTTATATTCCTTTCATCAACTATGTAATAAAATCTCCCCAGTTTGAAACTGTCGCCAAGTTTCAAAATTATATAAATGCATTTTTTTTCTTTTACATTAAAGCAATTTATACCTAAATTTAGAACATATTTCCATTTAAAAGAGTTCTTTGTATTTGCATAGCTGCAGGTAAATTTTTACTTTGATGGCCCATTGCCATTTAGTTTACCAAACTTTTGAAAGCTTACAGTCTTATTTGTGTATGTGTGCACTTGAATTAATGCCTGCTCTCATGTGGGCGTGCGAGTGTGCACAGAAGAATGACTGATCTTCAAAGTGTTTTACTTTAAATCAAATGAATGAGGAGGAATCATTTCTCAAGCAACAGAAAACCAAATAGTCTTAATTTACCCCAGTGTCATAAATGTGTTATCCCCACACAGATCCATCATATATGTGCCTCATTTGCAGCTCTAACACATGCAACAATCCCCCCAAAAGAAAACTTGTATTTCTTAATGAGCAGTTCTTAATAAACAATTCTCTAGTTAGATCCAAAATGCAACATTAAATAAAATTTCACATGCAACGTTTGAAAGTCACAAAGTCTAAGCATCATCTGATTGCAATCTAGTATTACTTCTTTTTTATTTGATACATCCAACCAAATATTTTAATATCCTCCTCATATATCTTTTCTTTGTTCATCTTTCTTGATGCCTCTTCAGAATGTACTTGTAAAGGAAATAATCATGTATGCACCACCATTTTACTTCCTGTACACATCAGTAGTTTAATCAGTTGTTATGATATGTTTAATTACTGATTAACCATAATATCTAGATTGCAATTTTAATATCCAGAATCTTCCTACAACCAGAAAATATGTAATCAGTATTGCTATGATGAGACCTAATAGTCAGTTCTTCAACTTAATTCCAAGGACTGGTATATTAGTAATTAATGTAGGACATTATCTGGTTCTGTTACCTGATCTCAACTGATCTGCATTTATCAAAGACGTATATTCCGTATATAATTTATGACAGCATCCTTGAAATAATATTCAGGCTCAAAAAATGCTATTTTTGTAGTTTTACATATATCAAAAACCTACAGTGTTACAAATGTAGATTGCAACTGTATGATTTGTCTAACCACATCTAGTGCGAGAATATCATGCGAGGCATTGCATTTGTTAATTGAACACAGGAATACCAAATACAGAGTCTCACCCCAGCATGAGCAGTTAGTTGTTTGCCTTTTGTTAACTCCTAAGTTGGGTATATCTCACCTCGCTGAAATCTTTGCCATTGTTGCTTCTACATGCAGAAGTTAGGCAGATGGGAAGTACCTGACGAAATTGCATATAGGAGTCACCTAAACTGTCTCCCTCTGACAACCTTTAACTGAAATTCCATTCCTCTCTACCTAGAATTAACATGCAGGTATAAATCTCACTTTCATTTATAATGTATTAGACATAGCATATCTTGCGGACATTTTCCTGGTAATAAATAAGTAAAGAATGAGTCCGGTGCCTAAAATCAGTCTGCTTTGCTTTTAACTAGCCTGTCAAGGATTAGACATCTAGCGCTTTACCGAAGCTTCTCAATAAGGCTGATTTTGCTTCTTTTGGTGATACTGCCTGGTATTTAACATCATTATGTTGGTAAATGAGGGTATTTGGGTATCTCATCTGGAATTTAATCTTACGCTTGATTAGGTCGGCGCAATAATGTGCAAGGGTCTGTCTGTTCATTTTGATCTCAAGAGGTAAATCCTGCAATAATGTAAGTTTTATACCATTCCAAAGTAAATATATTTGTTTTTTAACTACCATCAGGATTTTTTGTGTGTCTTGGTAGTTGAGACGTTTTAAGTAGATTTGTCTTGGTGAGTCTGATTCCTGCTTTCTACGAAGTGAGCGATGGACTCTCTCAATAATCAGCTCATTGTTTCTGTCTTCCTTTGGGATTAAACTGTCAAATATTTGTTTAATTACTGCTGGTAACTGACTATGTTAATACTTTTCGGGTAATACTTTTACTTATATGTTATTGCGACGGCTCCTGGCTTCGAGATCCACTATTTTCTGCTGCATTTCCATTATTGTTTTAGTTTTGGTGTCAATTTCTTCTTTCAGTTTACTTATTTGGAATTCATTATTTTGTGTTTTAGCCTCGATGATATCCATAC
The DNA here is from genome assembly GCF_019279795.1 of Protopterus annectens. Taxonomy (NCBI): domain Eukaryota; kingdom Metazoa; phylum Chordata; order Ceratodontiformes; family Protopteridae; genus Protopterus; species Protopterus annectens. The sequence continues at coordinate 299,652,087 of NC_056730.1, read as the reverse complement.
ATTCTGCTGTTTGGTTTATTGTTTTTCCAAAACTGGAGAGCTGATCAGGAAAAACTTTGAACTGCAGTTTGAAGTGGAACCAGAGCTTGTTTTAGATCATCCACATGGAAACTTGTTTCAGGATTTTGTTTACTCGTCTGTTTAGACATTTCTTGTTGTTTATTT